>NW_018404198.1:609299-615794 GCF_002113885.1 Mizuhopecten yessoensis
CTAAAAAAAAAAAAAAAAAAAAAAAAAAAAAAGTGAACGTTTTTGCCAAATCCTGTAACCACCAGATCAGGAACATCGGCTGTTTTCGGCAGTTTATAACCGCAGATGCATGCACGATTTTTGTTTCATTCACTTGTTACCTCTCGGTTAGATTATGGTTACGCCCTGCTCTGTGGTATATCTGACAAACTAACTAGTCGTCTGCAGAGGGTTCAGAACACTGTAGCACGGCTAGTTACTCGCACTCGAAAGAAAGAGCACATCACACCTGTGCTATATTCATTGCACTGGTTACCTATACGATACAGGTCGCATTTCAAAATGTTGGTGTATACATACAAGGCACTGAATGGAACAGCTCATCGGTACCTACAGGAGCTTGTTACCCTGTATCAGCCGTCACGATCACTGCAGTTGAAGTCAGAATCATTGTTGTGTGTCCCAAAATCTCGTACTGTAACCTATGGAAACAGGTGATTTGAGAGAGTTTCGGCGTCGTTGTGGAAAAGCTTACCATCTGCTATTCGAAAGTCAAATACCCTGGCCAGAGGAACATCAAAACTCACCTCTTCACTTCTGCATTTTACAATCCTTGCAAAGATGTCATGTAAATATCACCCTTTATTTGTTCAATTATGTGAACATTGTTTGCTTAAATGTATAAAAATGATTGTAAGCCTTTATTTTTGTTTAACAATTATAACTATTACTATTATCCATATGTTGTAAAGCTCTTTAGAGTAATTTTACAAATTATATAGGGCGCTATACAAATGTTGTTTATTACCTTTTTTTATTACATAACTGACCAGGTAAGTTAATTAATAGGTAAGTTGTACAAAGCGTAGTACAACTGACTATACAGGTATATTCTTCAGAGTGACCCTTAAGTAAACATGTTTACATTAGCGGTGTGTATATTTTTTGTTGGTTAAGTTAAAACTCTTTCCGTACCGTTGTCGTGCACACGACAACAATATGCCATCCTGGTCCCCGTTGTCGTGTACATACGACAAAGTTATAGGCTGTCTCATCCCTCGTTGTCGTGTACACACGCACGACAACAGACTTTGGTGTAACTTGTCTTATGTTTAGCTGGTTATCGCACACGACAATCGCGTAATACAATTATTTGTCGCTAAAATCAGCATCCATCAGTTTTATAGGTGCAGAGTACACAATTTATATTTTGTGACCTATTGTTTTCGAATTTGCCGCAAGATGTTTGTGTTTGGTGATTTACATATAAAAAATATGGTGGCAACTTAATTCGATGTGAACACTCGTGAAATCATCATCTCATATTTATTTAGACTTATGGAAGTAAATATGAATGTTTTAATATAAGTCTTCATGAAATCTACTTGTAATTCGAAAAAAAACTTACGACTTCGTATTCGTAAACAATAATCAATCCCTATTAGGTCCTCCACTACAACGCTGTTTTGAAAACAAGGTTTCGTATCTTTTGTTGCCGAACAGATGCCGATTTCTCTGTCATAATTAGCTGCCAGTTAGTTATTGTGCTGCGAAAATGAAGAAGTGTGAGTCTATAAACAACAACATGAAACAATAACAATATTTGTTCACGGTTACCTGTTTAATTCTTGCAGCAATTACACCTCGTCTAAAAAGAACATTAATAATCCTCCATTTTGTTATTTGCGCGGGGGCGAATCCAGTAAGGACATCCGGTACGGAATCCGGACCGGAGTTGCGGTACGGAAAGAGTTTTAATTGGACAAGACAGAATACCACATGTACAGCGTGGGTATAATCTAAGGGACTAACCAGGGTGGCTTATGTAAATCTTGATTGCCGAAATACTGAAACAGTAAATATGTCATTCTTGTAAACTTTGAAAAACTTGTAATTACTATTTCTAGTAGAAAATATTCATATTATTGAAATTATGAATTTAGGGAATAGTTTTATAAAGAAAATATATAGAAAACATCTATGTAAAAAAAAGAGAGATTTTTACCATGAAATATACACAATAAACCACCAACCTTGTGTATTTCTATAACGGACTCATTATTGAAACTTAATACATGCTTTACCTAATTAAACTGGACGTAGCTGGACAGTAACGTCTGTTCACAAGACTGTTTAATGATAAGTCACGTCAGAAGTATGAGTTTTGTATTTTCTGATAAAAAGATATTCTCAAAATGTCAATGATCACTGAAGTAAGAGAAGGACAGGTATCACATGACCAAACACTCGATACACTGTAATGATAAATAAATTGGTTGGAAAATCCTTTTAACATGAGGACAAAAACCAAGGTCAAATAAATATTGTTTTTAATAATTATTGTTGATTGAAATAAGATATATATCCTTTCCAAGTCTTATGTCTGATTATTGTGAAAGTTGAGACTATTGATCAGGGGTTATTAACCGATGAAATGATGATTTCGTTTTGAGGTCAAATGCCAACTTCTTGAATAAACCTAAAGAAGGTTGTCTGAAAGGATAAAATAATATTACAACAGCATGGCTGCTGCAAAACCAATGCGAGTTTAAGAATCAATCGCACCTTTAGTTAAAAGGGTTAAAAAAGAAGTGAAAATTTGGGAATTTTTCATGAAATCGTCATAAAAGGGTGTATGACAGGGTGTCGTTCAAACCCCCCTAACGTTTTGTTTTCCCTGGAAACATATCTTTATGTTTTTATGATTTGTAGCATGGATATAAGTTATTTTGTATACCAATTTAAAAAAGAATTCACTGACACACTTTTTTCTATTCGACTTTACAATCAATTTTTTGCGAAATTTTACCTAAGCCAGTTAACGTTGTACGCATATTGCAAAAAGGGTAGCCAGTTTGAAAAAAAACCCACTTTTTTTTAAAAAAAAATCTGTCTAAAATATTTTGAAATATTCATTTGTCATATTGTTCTCAGATAAATTCCAAAAAATAAATTATGCATTTTATGGCGGGTACCTTAATGAATTAAAAAAGGCAAAAAATGACACTGAAAACACTTGGTTGGTTGGTTGGTTGGTTGAAGGGTCTTACGTCAACACTCACTGACCAAGTCTGTGTTCGGTCGACTTGAGGGGGTAAGTTGGCGCTTACCAAGTCCTGCCCATCCAGGTCACGCTTTGTCGCAGCGGGTGTGGTCCACGGAACGATGTCCTTAGTGAAGTCCCCGCTGCCCTCCTATGCATGACTGAAAACACAGTGTGATAATTCATAAATATCGCCAACATGAGAAAAGAACCCTGATCTAGCTCTTTGAAGTAGAAAGCATTCACAAATGTAATTCATCTTCGGGTGAATTGCAAGTTAGAAAATTCCTTGTATTTTTTCATATTGTGTAGCCTTTCTCCGAAATATTTTTAATAATTTTGCAGCCACGGTATGCTTTACGAAGGATCGACATGTTTTAGATCTTATTCACGGTCGGTGTATACCGTTAACCTCCCAGAACACTGCGCTCCCCTACAAACAACTTTGTAAAAACGTCATTCCAAAATTATTGAAAATGTCCTTGCACCACATTATGTGATAAAATTATTGGCTTTAATTTTCATCTTCTTACATTAAATTCCAAACTTTGTTAGATTTGATCAGTTGAGTATAAATATGATTATTTTCATCATTTGTCGTATAAAGTTTGCTTGAACATATTTAATTTGTTTAGCCATGAGTAGTTATCGATCTGTGATGGTCTTACTCATTGATCGTTTAGATTCCACGTGGTAGTTACAACACTGAATAATTTGAATGTTGACTATTAAAGATTTACAAATATATTTACCTATTAATTACAGCTCACCAACTCCTTCTTTAAATTCTTTGATTTGACGAGTACATAACGTTGTTCCTTGTGTGTGTCTCTGGGATATTTATAAGTTTCACAAAATGATGAATCATCATGTATCCACAATTATTTATAGCTGTGTTTTCCCCACACTGACCGCCTCCATATTTTAGCTGCATGTATATATAACTACGAGATAGAGGTCATACATATATACGAGTCTCCATGGGGCGTTTTAGAGGTGAATGGAGCAAAAGGCCAAGGGACCATGTGAGAGAAGTATGCAAAACATACGTGAGCCCAATAGACACCCTTGCACGTCCACATACACACCTGTTAATTATCTGGCTATTTATAAACAGTCCCCACCTGCGGCATATAATTGAATCTTTATTGATGAGAGAGAGGGAGAGAGAGAGAGAGAATGTAGACTTCACGACTAGGGGTCAAATATGTTCACCAAAACTATGTCTACATTATTTACGAACTACAGAGCTATCAGGACGTAACAATGTAGATAATGATGTAAAACAAAGGGCAAAGGTCATAGTTCATTGAAAACAGTGTTTATGAAAATGCTATGATCTATAGGAACGATGATGAATAGACGTTTTTTTATATAAAAATGTTCGTAAGGAGATACCGTTTGGACAATGGGATTTACCTTCATAACAGTATAGTGTTACAGGTACCAAGACAATTAATATAGAATCACTTTAATATTGATCTTTTATAAGGAACATATACATATTTATCACAATGTACATCCAGACACTATTTGAAGGATGGTTTTCTTTGTAATTAACTTTGTGGTTTAATTTGTGAACATATCTATATATATAGATGAATTTTCTTTCAAACCTATTTTCGTCAGTTTAAACAAACAAATAAGAAACACATTTAGTAAAACTGTTTAAGGAGACAACGTACTGCATTGACGCATTGGTAACGAAGGCTCCAAACAAACAAAGAAATTCTAAAATAACTTAATTAAGTCAAATACCTAAACCAAGAAAATCACCTCGGAACCAAAAAACGTCTCCGCACCAATCTAATTACGACGGCGTAGCTGTGTTTTCTTGGAAATTAGTCTTGATTTTACCTGCTCTGGTTAAGGACTGGAATATAAACAAGGTTTGGAATCGTTCAATGGAGGAGAGCATGTGGTCCCGGATTTATCTGCCGTCACTATGGTAACGTCTTTTGCTGAAACGATATAAACTAGACTTGGTACCGTTCAATGGGGGAGAACATGTTCTTCGAGAGTATTAACTGTCACCATGGTAACGTCCTCCACAGAGACGGTATGTATCAAAACATTTCTTTGAATTTACTAGAATTGATTTGATGAAAGCTCAATAATTTTCATACGATTGATGAAACAGTTAATTAAATTATTGTTTTGAAAAAATAATGCCATGTGTTTGATTTCAAATAGGTCGATAGCGCACTAGCCTTTCACCAAGGCGGCCGGGTGTAAAAAGGTAAGGGGTTACCTGCTCGACCACATGGGTTTTCTCCAGGTACTGCGGTTTCCTCCCACATTAAGATGATCCGCGCGTTAACATCCGGGCCAACAGTAGTGTTTTATATAAGTTGAAATAACTTGTATTCATAATTGTTATAAAAAACAAAGTGTATATCTAACATTTAAATTGAATGATACTTGAATTTTCACTTACATTTTATTTTGACTACGAAGTTTTCATCCTTAAACGAAGGGCGACATAAAAATGAGTTGTAAAAAATATAATGTAAAGTTAGTAATATCAGTCATTATCCGTCTCAGAATATATATATAACGGTATACAGAAGGTATTTTATTTTTATTTTCATGGCTACTAGTACAATGTAATTAACAAATAGAAAATATTTAAATACACTGTTCATGTTCATGTAATATGAATGAAAAATAAGTGTGATATGTCTATAATGTCAAAGAAATACATTGTAAAATAAGCTAAACCAATTATACATGTAATAACATAAAAAAAAATATCGGCGTGCAAAAATTCGCCTATATTAACGTTGCTCGTAAATATAAGCCCACTTCAATAATAAAACAGGTCGTGTGTGTTTAACCTGAACACAAATATCAAACATGTCACTGTAAGGCAGGCCAATGCTGTGTCAAAAATGTCACTGTAATGCGGGCCAATGCTGTGTCAAACATGTCACTGTAAGGTAGGCCAACGCTGTGTCAAACATGTTATTGTAAGGCAGGCCAACGCTGTTTCAAACATATCGCTGTAAGGTTGGCCAACGCTGTGTCAAACATATCGCTGTAATGCAGGCCAACACTGTGTCAAACATGTCACTTTAAGGCAGGCCAACGCTTTGTCAAACATGTCACTGTAAGACAGGCTAATGCTGTGTCAAACATGTCAATGTAAGGCAGGCCAATGCTCTGTCAAACATGTCAATGTCAGGCAGGCCAACGCTGTGTCAAACATGTCACTGTAAGGCAGATCAACGCTGTGTCAAACATGTCACTGTAAGGCAGGCCAATGCTGTGTCTAACATGTCACTATAAGGCAGACCAACGCTGTGTCAAACATGTCACTGTAAGTCAGGCAAATGCTGTGTCAAACATGTCACTGTAAAACAGGCCAACGCTCTGTCAAGCATGTCGCTGTAAGGCAGGCCAATGCTGTGTCAAACCGGTCACTGTAAGACAGGCCAACGCTGTGTCAAACATGTCACTGTAAGGCAGGCCAA
>NW_018404198.1:615956-617105 GCF_002113885.1 Mizuhopecten yessoensis
CAGGCCAATGCTGTGTCAAACATGTCACTGTAATGCAGGCCAACGCTGTGTCAAACATGTCACTGTAAGGCAGGCCAATGCTGTGTCAAACATGTCAATGTAAGAAAGGGCAATGCGGTGTCAAACATGTCACTGTAAGGCAGGCCAATGCTGTGTCAAACATGTCACTGTAAGGCAGGCCAACGCTTTGTCAAACATGTCAATGTAAGGCAGGCCAATGCTCTGTCACACATGTTACTGTAGGGCGGTTCAATGCTGTGTCAAACATGTCACTGTACGACAGGCCAATGCTGTGTCAAACATGTCAATGTAAGAAAGGCCAATGCGGTGTCAAACATGTCACTGTAAGGCAGGCCAATGCTGTGTCTAACATGTCAATGTAAGACAGGCCAATGCTGTGTCAAACATGTCAATGTAAGAAAGGGCGATGCGGTGTCAAACATGTCACTGTAAGGCAGGCCTACGCCGTGTCTAACATGTCACTGTAAGGCAGGCCAACGCTTTGTCAAACATGTCAATGTAAGGCAGGCCAATGCTCTGTCACACATGTTACTGTAAGGCGGTTCAATGCTGTGTCAAACATGTCACTGTACGACAGGCCAATGCTGTGTCAAACATGTCACTGTAAGGCAGGCCAACGCTTTGTCAAACATGTCAATGTAAGGCAGGCCAACACTGTGTCAAACATGTCACTGTAAGGCAGGCCAACGCTATGTCTAACATGTTACTGTAAGGCAGACCAACGCTGTGTCTAACATGTCACTGTAAAGCGGTCCAACGCTGTGTCAAACATGTCAATGTAAGGCGGGCCAATGCTTTTTCAAACATGTCAATGTAAGGCAGGCCAACACTGAGTCAAACATGTCACTGTAAGGCAGGACAACGCTATGTCTAACATGTTACCGTAAGGCAGACCAACGCTGTGTCTAACATGACACTGTAAAGCGGTCCAACGCTGTGTCAAACATGTCAATGCAAGGCAGGCCAATGCTCTGGCACACATGTCACTGTAAGACAGGCCAACGCTGTGTCAAACATGTCACTGTACGGCAGGCCAATGCTGTGTCAAACATGTCACTGTAAAGCGGGCTAACGCTGTGTCAAACATGTTTGACACAGCGTTGGCCCGCTTTACAGTGACATGTTTGA
>NW_018404198.1:620067-624086 GCF_002113885.1 Mizuhopecten yessoensis
GGCTGTGTCAAACATGTCACTGTTAGGCAGGCCAATGCTGTGTCAAACATGTCACTGTAAGACAGGCCAACGCTGTTTCAAACATGTCACTGTAAGGCAGGCCAATGCTCTGTCAACCATGTCACTGTAAGGCAGGCCAATGCTGTGTAATTATACGCATGCCTTACTGCAATCCCTGGGCCACGGGAATAACTGTACTCTATAACACAATAGTCGGAATATAAGCTTGATAATCTGGCATCGAACAATTCTGGCTTTTCTAGTTATTCTGATCTGTTGAAATTGTTTCGATTTCTTTGTTACGTAACAATATCGAATTAAGGAGAGAGTTGTTACTATGTAACATTGGCTGATGAAATTACCCCCAGAAAATGTCTTTCAATATACGGTTCTAACCTAATTCCGTGTATATCCACCGACAACACGCGCTCCCAATAACCATATTAAAACGCGCACTCTACATGGTGAAAGTTCAAGCGTGTTATGGAACAGGATAGGGAGCACACAACAACGAACCGTCAGAACGTAAAATAAAGCTTGTAATAGGACGTAAGGAGCGATCATAATACAGGTTTGCCCTATTGGTGGTGTACGTCCTAGTAACAGCTGTTGTCGTTTTAGGAGGTAGCAGGGTTGTGTGGGGAAGGAAAACCCGAAGAAAAGCCACCGACCTGCGGACAGTCCTTGGCGACTTGGCCAACGTTGGCCTTGAACCGGCGAGCCCGTGGTCGAGGGCTAGGGATCGTAGATATCAGACACATATACCACTCGGTCGAATTTAGAACATTGTATTACACAATGAAAAGTTGTCGCTTAATGATCGACACTGTTATTGTTATCTTTTATTGTTACCAAGCATTACACTCAGCACAAACAACGTTAACGTAATGTGTGCTGGATGTGCTGTCTTTATATAACAAGAAATGTATTGACATTGTCGACCGTTTAACATGTACCCTCCTGAGCTTGAAATCTACACCACAGACTCTTCCACTTCAACTGCTTTCTCGATCTTCACTTACAGCACAGTGACAGCTTACAGAGACTCACACCTCACCCAACACTGGGTTTCTGAAGATGCAGCCTGATAAAGTGTTATGGTCACTATCATGGGAAATATGTTATGTTATTGTGTAGTTTTCTTCTGTTCCATTTCATTGGCTAACTCAAAAGACAAAATTGATTTGATGCCCCTGTGCAACACATGAAATCCCGATATTTCAAGGAAGAAAAAGAAAATGAGGATTTGCCGCCATCCTTCAAACCCCTTCAGCAATTGAGATCCCTATACGTACCTTTGGGATCCCTATCCTTAACTTTGGTACATGTATCCCTATGCGTACCTTTGGGATCCATATGCGTACCTTTGGGATCCATATGCGTACCTTTGGGAACCCTATTCTTACCTTTGGGATCACTATACGTACCTTTGGGAACCCTTTCCTTATCTGTGGGATCCCCATCCTTACCTTTTGGATCCCTATACGTACCTTTGGGAACCCTATTCTTACCTTTGGGATCCCTATACGTACCTTTGGGAACCCTATTCTTACCTTTGGGATCCCTATACGTACCTTCGGGATCCCTATCCTTACCTTTGGGATCCCTATACCTACCTTTGGTATCCCTATACGTACCTTTGTTATCCCTATCCTTACCATTGGGATCCCTATCCTTACCTATGGGATCCCTATACGTACCTTTGGGATCCCTATACGTACCTTTGGGATCCCTATCCTTACCTTTGGAATCCCTATACGTACCCTTGGGATCCCTATACGTACTTTTGGGATCCCTATACGTATCTTTTGGATCCCTATACGTACCTTTGGGATCCCTATACGTACTTTTGGGATCCCTATACATACCTTTCGGATCCCTATCCTTACCTTTGGGATCTCTATACGTACCTTTGGAATCCCTATACGTACCTTTGGGATCCCTATCCGCACCTTTGGGATCTATAAAGGTACCTTTGGGAACCCTATCATTACCTTTGGGATCCCTTTTCGTACCTTTAGGATCCCTATACGTAGCTTTTGGATCCCTATACGTACCTTTGGGATCCCTATACGTACCTTTTGGATCCCTAGACTTACCTTTGTGATCCCTATACGTACCTTTTGGATCCCTTTACGTACCTTTGGGATCCCTATACGTACCTTTGGGAACCCTATCCTTACCTTTGGGATCACTATACGTACCTTTGGGATCCCTATACGTACCTTTTGGATCCCTATACGTACCTTGGGGATCCCTATCCGTACCTTTGGGATCCCTATACGTACCTTTGGGAACCCTATCCTTACCTTTGGGATCCCTATACGTACCTTTGGGAACCCTATCCTTACCTTTGGGATCACTATACGTACCTTTGGGATCCCTATACGTACCTTTTGGATCCCTATACGTACCTTTGGGATCCCTGTACGTACCTTTGGGAACCCTATCCTTACCTTTGGGATCCCTATACGTACCTTTGGGATCCCTATACGTACCTTTGGGATCCCTATACGTACGTTTGGGAACCCTATCCTTACCTTTTGGATCCCTATACGTACCTTTTGGATCCCTATACGTACCTTTGGGATCCCTGTACGTACCTTTGGGAACCCTATCCTTACCTTTGGGATCCCTATACGTACCTTTGGGATCCCTATACGTACCTTTTTGATCCCTATACGTACCTTTGGGAGTCCTATACGTACCTTTTGGATCCCTATACGTACCTTTGGGAACCCTATCCTTACCTTTGGGATCCTTATACCTACCTTTGGGATCCTTATACGTACCTTTGGGATCCCTATACCTACCTTTGGGATCCTTATACGTACCTTTGGGAATCCTTTACGTACCTTTCAAAGTGTTCTACTTTTCTTCTGGGTAGTTTTTTTCTAGTCACCTGTCTAAAAAGAAAAGGAACATTTAGACTCGAACAAAATTCATTAGGGAGAAACTTAACCCAGAGTTAGCTGAAAATGTCTCACATGTGTCAAAAATATTCACTTGTGTTTTTGAAAGAAAACAGAAAAAGAAGATGAGTGCATGAGCTGGTACCCTCTAGTCAGAAAATAGAGTTCAACTTTCTCAGACGACAAGTTTTAGACTTCGCTCCTAGAATCTCATCAGAGAACTGGTAGTGTGATGAATGTACATATCGTAATCCTACCTTCGCTGATTTAGCATATTAATCAGGTTAGATACGTTGATCTGTTGGCGTTAATCATTTGTGTTATGTCTCCGTAATTCGAACGCTTAGAAGACAGATAGTTTTCGAGGTACAATCAAAACGTACAGGTGATTATACCTCACTCACCGCTAGGTGTCGCTAGGATAGCAAGAGGGTATAAATAGGCAGAATCCAGCGACAATCAGCCCAGTTCTTTTCTGATCTCGGCGTGTGTACAGCAGATAACAGATCGCAAGTACCTAATATATGCGAGACCGGCTTTGTGTTGGAAAGATAGAAGTGACTGAGTAAATCTTGCCTTGATCCACACACTGCCTGGAAGATACATTGTATATTAAATAAACGATTGAGTGCTGTAGCGTGATACTGTTAGACAGAAGGTGTCACGGGCATAGGCTGTGCAGTGCTAGTCGTGACTAAGTATACTCGTTGGTGCTAGTCGTGACTAGGGGTAGTCGCGACCAGGCTAGTCGTGACTAGGTATAGTCGTTGGTGCTAGTCGTGACTAGGGGAAGACTGTATACTAGTATAAGGCTGTCGTGATCGGCGCGACTAGGTCTTATAGCTAGGTAGAACTATAGCGACTAGGGCTAGCCGCGACTAGGTAGTCGAGTTGTGTACTGCCTGGATTGTACGGTAGTGTGTGTAGTGTGTTATATTGATACAGAGCAGATAGCTTTGGTATTAGTTCTATAGTCGTGCAGTAATTATTCTGTTCATATCATGTATTGAGCATTAGGTAATGGGTATACTGGTTACAAGGTAGTAACACATATTTGTTTACATTTGCAACTGTAGTATAGTTATAATTAAGCTTACAGCACAGGGA
>NW_018404198.1:625222-625337 GCF_002113885.1 Mizuhopecten yessoensis
ATCTTGCCAGGAAACATTTGAGACTCTTAAGAGGTTGTTGGTAAAAGCACCTGTCCTTGCGCATCCTGACTTACCAAGGAGTTTATACTAGATACCGATGCGAGCAATGACGCTA
>NW_018404198.1:627392-627906 GCF_002113885.1 Mizuhopecten yessoensis
ACAAACACGCATTCGACGACCACCTCAGTGGCATTCTAGTTACACTTCAGAATATTAGGCAGATCAGACTATTTGTGTTATCACTATATGGGTAACATTTGCTGTTGTAGAAGAATCATAGTGTATACTTTTGATTGATGTCATTACATCTTGGAGAGTTCAGGACCAGAGTTGTTTTATTTTTATAACGCGAGGACGCGTTGTTCTCGGAGGCGTGGGTAATGTGATGAATGTACATATCGTAATCCTACCTTCGCTGATTTAGCATATTATTCAGGTTAGATACGTTGATCTGTTGGCGTTAATCATTCGCAAGTACCTAATATATGCGAGACCGGCTTTGTGTTGGAAAGATAGAAGTGACTGAGTAAGTCTTGCCTTGATCCACACACTGCCTGGAAGATATATTGAATAAACGATTGAGTGCTGTAGCGGGATACTGTTAGACGGAAGGTGTCACGGGCATAGTCTGTGCAGTGCTAGTCGTGACTAGGTATACTCGTTGGTGCTAGTC
>NW_018404199.1:0-119 GCF_002113885.1 Mizuhopecten yessoensis
TGGTAAATATACCAGTCACTGTTAATGGGGTAAATATACTGGTCAATGTTAAAGTGGTAAATATACCGGCCATCGCTAATGGGGTACATATACCAGTCATTGTTAGGGGGTAAATATAC
>NW_018404199.1:4612-4692 GCF_002113885.1 Mizuhopecten yessoensis
CAATATAAACCGGTCATTGTTAATGTGGTAAATGTACCGGTCATTGTTAATGTGGTAAATATACCAGTCACTGTTAATGG
>NW_018404200.1:0-119 GCF_002113885.1 Mizuhopecten yessoensis
TACATGTATACTTAAACATTCAATGTTTATTTGATATATATACACTAAAGAATTTGATATATATGCACTCAAGGATTTGATATATATACACTAAAGAATTTGATATACATACACTAAAG
>NW_018404200.1:3720-4018 GCF_002113885.1 Mizuhopecten yessoensis
ACTAATTAATAATTGAGGGTCTAGCAGACAGTTATATAAATGTACCTTGACAGTGTCGGTGGCGAAGTCCTCCAGTTTGGTAAAGCTCCCCTTTAACATCCCGACTGGACCATTGTTGTCTACATTTCGCAGCTTTTCATGGAGGATTTCATTTGATATGATTGATACAATACTTCCCGCTCTGGTGGAACCGAAATGGTGTACAATATGTAACTGTTAATTATCTACAGTTGAATTATATAACTTATGTAAATACATGTATACTTAAACATTCAATGTTTATTTGATATATATACAC
>NW_018404201.1:0-119 GCF_002113885.1 Mizuhopecten yessoensis
TCCCTTCCCTTCTCGTTTAATATAGCATACGGTCTAAACTAATCCCTCCACATTCCCTCCTCTTTCCCTTCCTGTCTCGTTTAATGTTACATACGGTCTAAACTAACCCCTCCACACTC
>NW_018404201.1:5036-5192 GCF_002113885.1 Mizuhopecten yessoensis
ATACGGTCTAAACTAACCCGTCCACACTCCCCCTCATTCCCTTCCCTTCTCGTTTCATGCTACATACGGTCTAAACTATTCCTTTACACTCTTTCCGCTCTTTCCATTCCATTTTCGTTAATGTTACATACGGTCCAAACTAACACATCCACACTC
>NW_018404202.1:0-119 GCF_002113885.1 Mizuhopecten yessoensis
GTTTCCCCTATTGGGCCCTGCCCCTCAGGCCCCTGGGGAGCCAGAGCCATGGTTTACACAAAATTGGTTCCCCACTAACCAAGGATTATCCACACCAAATATGGACCAAATCCTTCCAT
>NW_018404202.1:2864-3474 GCF_002113885.1 Mizuhopecten yessoensis
GTACAAAATTGGTTCTTCTTCACCCAAGAATGCTCCACACCAATTTTTGTTAAAATCTGCTCAGTGGTTCATGACTAGTAGTGTAAAGTTGACGGACGACGGATGACGGACGCAGGATGACGGACGACGGACGCTGCGGTATGGCATAAGCTCACCTTGGTCGTTCGGACCAGGTGAGCTAACAAGAGGCCCAGAGGGCCTGTATCGCTCACCTGAATATAATTAAAGTAATTGGTATGAAGTAAAGATATAGCACTCCATGGTAGGTGCTGTAAGTACATATGAAATTTCAGAAAAATCCGTCTAGTACTTGAGATATAGAGAACCCATCCAGTACTTTGAGATATAGAGAGCAAACTTCAAACAGAGCACCACCCCTATGCCCCTACGGGGGTCATACCCACCAATTATACAAAATTGAGTCACCGTCACCCAAGGATGCTCCACATTAAATAAGGATAAAATCCCTTAATCCTGATGGTCGGAGAAGGATTTTAAAGGGTTTACATCTATTTCTCCTATTGGGCCCCGCCCTTCTGCCCCCCTCGGAGACCACACTTACTCCTTATACAAAATTGAGTCCCCCTGGCCCAAGGATGCTCCAGACTAA
>NW_018404202.1:4896-7981 GCF_002113885.1 Mizuhopecten yessoensis
GCATTAAATAAGGATAAAATCCCTTAATCCCGATGGTCGGAGAAGGATTTTAAAGGGTTTACCTCTATTTCTCCTATTGGGCCCCGACCTTCTGCCCCCCTCGGAGACCACACCTACTGCTTATACAAAACTGAGTCCCCTTGGCCCAAAGATGCTCCAGACTAAATTAGGATAAAATCCTTTAATCCATATATGGTAAAAGAAGGATTTTAAAGGTTTTACCTCTATTTTCCCTATTGGGCCCCGCCTCTCTGCCTACAGGGGGGTCAGACACACCGTTTATACAAAATTGGTTCCCCTTCCCCAAGAATGCTTCAGACCAAATATGGACAAAATCCTGTCATTCCTACTGAAGAAGAAGGATTTTGAAGATTTACGTCTATTTCCCTTGTTGGGCCCCACCCCTCAGGTCCCAGGGGGGCCACACCCAATGTTTATACAAAATTGGTTCCCCACTACCCAAGGATGTTCCACACCAAATATGGACCAAATCCTTTCATTCCTGTAGAAGAAGAAGGATTTTAAAGAAAAAATTGCTATGTTTCCCCTATTGGGCCCACCCCTCAGGACCCTGGGGAGCCAGAGCCATGGTTTACACAAAATTGGTTCCCCGCTAACCAAGGATTATCCACACCAAATATGGACCAAATCCTTCCATTCCTACAGAAAGAGAAGGATTTTAAAGAATAATTTGCTACATTTCCCCTATTGGGCCCCGCCCCTCAGGCCCCCAGGGGGGCCAGACCCACCATTTATACAAACTTTGTTTCCCTTCCCCCAAGGATGCTTCTGACCAAATATGGACCAAATCCTTTCATTCCTACAGAAGAAGAAGGATTTTAAACAAAAATTTGCTATGTTTCCCCTATTGGGCCCCACCGCTCAGGCCCCTGGGGAGGCAGACCCATGGTTTATACAAAATTGGTTCCCCACTAAGCAAGGATTCTCCACATCAAATATGGACCAAATCCTTTCATTCCTACAGAAGAAGAAGGATTTTAAACAAAAATTTGCTATGTTTCCCCTATTGGGCCCCACCGCTCAGGCCCCTGGGGAGGCAGACCCATGGTTTATACAAAATTGGTTCCACACTAAGCAAGGATTCTCCACATCAAATATGGACCAAATCCTTTCATTCCTACAGAAGCAGAAGGATTTTAAAGAATTTGCTACATTTCCACTATTGGGCCCCGCCCCTAAGCCCCCAGGGGGGCCAGACCCACCATTTATACAAAGTTTGTTCCCTTTCCCCCAAGGATGCTTCTGACCAAATATGGAACAAATCCTTTCATTTCTACAGTAGAAGAAGGATTTTAAAGAAGAATTTGCTATATATCCCCTATTTGGCCCCACCCCTCAGGCCCCTTGGGGGCCAGACCCACCATTTTTTACAAAATTGGTTCTTCTTCACCCAAGGATGCTTTACACCAAATTTTGTAAAGTTGACGGACGACGGACGCAGGACGACAGACGACGGACGCTGCGGTACGGCCTTCAGACCAGGTGAGCTAAAAATGATATTATAAAATAAGAATGTTCCTTTTTATGAATTTAGAAAATTGCTTAAAATAATTAGATATATTGCATGATAATTGCAAAACTTTTCCTAAAACTTCACCATATTTTTATGGCAGTAGTTATTTTAGCCCTACAGTCAATTATTTCTGATGTTTCATGCTGAAGAATGTGTTGTTTCCTTATCAGAAATTTTTGGACTAGTTACATTGAGGAAGGACTAGTAAATAATCTATTCAACTAGTCCTGTGGACTACCAATCAAAAATAGTTAGTGTCTAACCCTGAAAACCCTAAGAAATATTAAAATAAATTATTTTGGTATTGAATGAAAAGTAATAGTTTATTATTTAGCCATTTTGTTTTACTTTTTGCCTACCCTTAGGGTAGCTGTTCGTTACTTTCTGAAACCATCTAATTTTTAATTTCATCATGATTATTCCAACCAAGTTTTAATTATTTCCTGCTGAATGTGGACAAATTGTACCCAAAAGTGTTCTTTCCTTCACACTTGTTTAAGCAATAAACTTTACCCCCTCCCCAAGAGAAAAATAGAATAAAAATAACAATTCAGATAAAGCACATAGGGACCTTTTCATCATCCTAGTTCAAGGAAAAAGACTTTAGCCAATTTTCCATTTTTGGGCCCCACACCTCCAGCTAAGGAGGGAGGCAGGATTCTATTTTCTCATAAAACCTACCGATACCATTTGCCAAACTTGAATTATTTCCTGGCGTTGATATAACCTCCGGAAACGAAAGTAAAAACACCGCCCTCTGGTGATGGTCATTTTAAAGTGATCAAGCGTCTGGTTGAACGATCCTTGGGGTACATTCGCGCATCCGTTGGAAACGGTTGAACCGGTTGAACCAATCTCCACGCAGAGTTACGGTCCTTGCTCTCCCTTTAATTGTGTGTGATTGAAAAGGAACGACAACTCTGGGTAAAGATTGCGGTTGAACATGTAAAGAAAACGACAGGTACAGATCTGGACCGAGGCTGACCTCAGGAAATTTTGGCACGTGTAGATTGAGGGGTCCAGACGTACCTGACCGAAACTAAAATGCTGACTATATTGCCAGTTTGCGTTATTTCTTTCTAAAACAATGTCAAGTCACATGTAGTTTTTAAGATATCGTGTAGTCATCAGTTTCCGCGCGTTATGAATTTCCGCGCAGCCATTTTATCAAGCTATATGTATATCTCGTAACTACATGACCTGCTGGACACAACACAAGGACGGCATCACCTATTCTGAACCTACAAAAAAAGCCCAAATTCTGAACAATCAATTTCATTCGGTGTATACTCTGGAAGACAAATCCAACATCCCAAAACTTCCAGAAAGCAAATATAAATCTATGCCAGATATCAAAATTAGTGAACCAGGTGTCCTTAAGCTCCTGAAGCGACTAGAAATACACAAGGCATCTGGTCCTGATAGCATTCCATCCAGAATACTAAAAGAGCTTGCTGCAGAAGTTACACCAGCACTGACAAAACTCTTCCAAATATCATTAGACTCTGGATCAGTACCGCAAGATTGGCGCGAGGCACACATTGTCCCCGT
>NW_018404202.1:8623-26845 GCF_002113885.1 Mizuhopecten yessoensis
GCAAGTACTTGGGGGTTACTCTAACGGATGACTTCAGTTGGGGTAAACACATCCACTCCACTGTAAGTAAAGCTAACAAAACACTGGGCTTCCTGAGACGCAATATGTCATCATGCTCCAGGAAAGTCAAATCACAGACGTATACCACTCTAGTGAGACCGACTATCGAGTATGCCTCTACATGTTGGGACCCATACACCACAGAAAACATTGTACTGTTGGAAACCGTCCAACGTAGGGCTGCTCGATATGTCTATAACAACTACAGGACCCGTGAACCTGGAAGTGTCACCAGCATGGTACAATCACTGAACTGGGAACCACTTGCAGAGAGACGAGCAAAAGCAAGGGTTACAATGATGTACAAAATCTTAAATGAAAATATAGCCATCTCCCCTAATGATCATGTTAAAGTGTCAGACCGCAGAACTAGGGGAGCCCACAAACTCCAACAAATTTCTACTAATTCGGACAAATATCGAAATTCATTTTTTCCCAGAACTATCAGTACATGGAATTCTCTGCCCGAAGATATAGCCCAGTCACCTGACTTGAACCATTTCAAATCAGCTCTGTCTGCCTATCATCCTAAAAAACCTCTATATTAACTCTTATAATTATCATGCATGTATATAGTTTTATCTTATCATAAAGTAACCAAAAACATTAATGCCACCTCCAAGGACACCTAAAATTGCGGCAACTGCACTCATATCTATGAGATCAACTTTTCCTTTAAAACGCTACTAGTCATTAACGACTGAGCAGATTTTGACTAAATTTGGTCAGAAGCATCCTTGGGGGAAGGGGAACAAATAAATGGTGGGTGTGGCCCCCTTGGGGGCTGAGGGGCGGGGCCCAATAGGGGAAATATAGCAAATTCTTTAAAATCTTTCTTCTTCTGTAGGAATGAAAGGATTTGTTCCATATTTGGTCTGAAGCATCCTTGGGGGAAGGGTAACCAATTTTGTATAAACCGGGGGTCTGGCCCCTGAGGGGCCTGAGGGGCGGGGCCCAATATAGGAAACATAGCAAATTATTCTTTAAAAACCTTCTTCTTCTGTAGGAATGAAAGGATTTGGTTCATATTTGGTGTGGAGCATCCTTGGGTAAAGGGAAACCAATTTTGTATAAACGGTGGTTGTGGCCCCGCTTGGACCTGAGGGGCGAGGCCCAATAGGGAAAATATAGGTAAAACCTTTATGATCCTTCGTCTACCATAGGGATTAAGGGATATTATCCTAATTTAGACTGGAGCATCCTTAGGCAAAAGGGACTCAATTTCGTAAAAACAGCGAGTGTGGCCCCCTGGGGGCAAAAGGGAGGGGCCCCATAGGGGAAACATAGCAAATTCTTCAAAATCCTTTCTTCTTCTGTAGGAATGACAGGATTTTGTCCAAATTTGGTATGAAGCACCCTTGGGTGAAGGGGAACCAATTTTGTATAAACGGTGGTTGTGGCCCCGCTTGGACCTGAGGGGCGAGGCCCAATAGGGAAAATATAGGTAAAACCTTTATGATCCTTCGTCTACCATAGGGATTAAGGGATATTATCCTAATTTAGACTGGAGCATCCTTAGGCAAAAGGGACTCAATTTCGTATAAACAGCGAGTGTGTCCCCCTGGGGGCAAAAGGGAGGGGCCCAATAGGGGGAATAGAGGTAAAACCTTTAAAATCCTTCTTCGATCATCAGGATTAAGGGATTTTATCCTTGTTTAGTTTGGAGCATCCTTGGGTCACGATGACTCAATTTTGTATAATTGGTGGGTATGACCCCCTAGGGGCATAGGGGTGGGGCTTTGTTTGAACTTTGCTCTCGCTATATCTCAAGTACTGGATGGATTTTTCTGAAATTTCATATGTACTTACAGCACATACCATGCTGTATATTTACTTCATACCAATTATTTTAAATATATTCAGGTGAGCGATACAGGCCCTCTGGGCCTCTTGTCTAGCTCAAAATGAACCCATACCTGAAAAATCGGTGATATATTTCATTCATGAACCAATCTTTTTTGTAGAAAAAAATGAAAGAAGGTCAAAATATTCTTGAAACACTGTTTTTTTTATTCTCCGAAACTGTGCATTGTAGCTCTGCTTATAGAAGTGCGTTCGTTTATCTAGGGCTGCGTTCGAAACATTATCGTACTTAAACGACACTACTTGTATTTATCCTGATATTTGGAAATTTGCTAAAGTCATGCCTCTTTTTAAGAAGGGTGATAGGCATTCTCCTTCTAACTATAGACCGATTTCTCTTTTGTCTGCGGTTGGTAAAACATTTGAAAGGGTTATCTTTAAGTACTTGCATAATTATTTTTTTGAAAATTCTCTATTTTATCAGTACCAATCAGAATTTATGCCTGGCCACTCAGCTGTGTATCAATTAATCGAATTATATCATAATATTTGTCCTGATCTATAAGAAAAGAAGCATACTTGTTTAGTTTTCTGTGACATCTCAAAAGCTTTTGACAGAGTCTGGCATAATGGTTTATGAGTCAAGTTAAAATCATATGGTATCTCAGGAAATTTCCTTTCTTGGATCGAAAACTACTTAAGCACCAGACAACAGAAAGTGTTTATAAATAAATCTTCTTCTGATGCTGGTTTGATATGTGCTGGAGTTCCTCAGGGTTCAATTCTTGGATGAGTGGGTATGAGTGGGTATTTATAATCACCCGGTTGTAAATATTTCTACTTGAGTTTGAAAGAAATACTGGGCATATGTTATTTTATCAGGACACCTAAGTCACACAGGAGACCTATTGCGATCGCCTTATATCCGTCGTCGTGCGTTGTGCGTCAAGAAACCGTCTGGCATTTTTATGAAACTTTGCGGTAATCATATAAGCATGTACATAGGATTAGAAAGTACAATATATACTCAAGATGAGGCTAACCAACCCCAACCCCGGGGGACTGAGGGGCGGGGTCATAAGAGGCCATAGAGTGTAAAACATTCAAACGACTTCTCCTTTGAAATTCACAGGTAGATTTTCACTAACATTTCATGAAACGATGCTTAGATGATGAGGATCAGAATGTTTTACTGAAGAAAGAGCTCCCAGGTTGCCGATGTGCAGGGCCATAGGAGGTCATACAGTGCAAAGCCTTAAGACTTCTCTGCAGTTCCGCAATTTAAAAATAGCCTTTAGCAGAAGCGAAAAGCTATCTTAAAACTTGAAAATAAAACATACAAAAATTTATAAATACATATGAAAAACATATCATACAACGCACACATGCTTCAAGCCGACACCCTGGTATACACGCGAAAATTATGGGAGGATTAAAAAACAAAGGTGGTCTTTGGTCATCGCCGGATACCCACGGTTGATTTCACTTCGGTACTCACTCATAACGATGAGTGAGTGCCGAAGCGAAATCAACCGTGGGTATCCGACGATGGTCTTTGGTCTGCCTCTTGGTCTCTTCCCCTGTGGTGTGTTACGGCACGATTTCTCACCCCGACACCATTTCGGGTGACGTGCAAAATTGCTGCGGGGTGTCCATCTAAGGGTTATCCTGGTGATAATTAATCCTGTCATCCTGAGAACATGCCCCAGCCATCTAACGGTTATCCTGGTGATAATTGAACCTGTCATCCTAAAGCGCCTCGATCTGTTGTGTATCTTGGATGACGCATGTGGAATTTGTCATGTCTAGGAGGTGTTCATTTGCCTTAGGCAACTGTGGTTGAAACTTGACAGTGCTATCGTATCTTTTTTGTAACTCTTCCCTTCCATACAAAAGTTTGTCATCCGGTTGCATTGTTTGGACTTCAAAATGGGTCGTGAAAGATCTTACTTTGGCCAGCCTACTTATAGTGTCTTTTTATTTTAGTCTTCTGTGCTGACAACTGTACCTGGATATGTGAATTTGTCAACCTGCTGGATTTCTGTGCCCTCAGCATCTAGTCTCAGTTTGATGTAGTGTTTAGCCGCATTTCTTGGCATTGAGTTCTAGTCCAATTTGTCTTGCAAAATGACTGAGCCGGCGTGTCTTTTCCTGCATATTGTTTTGTTTTGATGACAGGAGGGTTACATTATCGGCAAAGACAAAGTCCTCTAGTGTTGTAAACATGGACCATGTGATGCCTCTAATTTTTGTCACTGATGGTCTTCCTATTCACCCAGTCAATGGCTACCAGGAATAAGATGCGACCCCGTCTTACTCCGGATTTAACAGCGACCCAGTCAGTAGCTTTGTTGTTCAGTAGCACTGCACAGTCAGAGTAACTATCTTGTCTGGTACTCCATATGAGGACTGCCCAAAGATTCTATCTATGTATACTGTCGAAGGCCTTCTTGAAGTCAATAAAGTTAATATATAAAGGTGTCTTCCACTCTATGCACTGATCAATGATGTTCTTAATATTGACATTGACATTGTTGATATTGACTAAAATTACTGAAAATAACATGTTGCTCAACTCTACCGGACTTTTCCTTGTATTAGTGGAACCAATAGAAAAGAAACGCTCATCAATGTGATGTGTTATTGAGATTTTCTTTTAATCTTTTAATTGTCTATCTAACTTAGTTTTGTTTTACAATATTCTATTTCCGTTATTTCCACATTATGCCTTTTTACATAAATAATATATCGGGGATTAAAAACCAAGCTTAAAGTTTATATTAATTCCTCTCCTAAAGCCATTTAGCTTACATGTATATCTGCTGCAATTAAATAAATGATGTAATAAAATATAGTGTTTCCTAAATGTAATTAGGATTGGACATTTGAATTATTATATGTCTTTATATGTTTATTTTATGTATTTAAATGTGTAACACATTGATAAAATATATCTTATCTTGTTCATAAATACTCTTTATATATAATATGTACGAATTAATTGGCCTTTAGGTAAATAGACTAGGCTGGTTTCACAATTTCGGAGGTTCTACTATCCAAGAAGAGAATTCTTCAACAGAACAGAACAGAATATGACGTCGGCGTATTGATTTTGTGAATTGATTTTTATGTATTGCATCATTTGATGCGTGATTTATCAAATTTAATCGTTTTTTTTTTAATTTTTATTAGAATTAACTGATAAGTATATACTTGAATGTTGTTTACCTTATTGAGCCATAACAGATATTCTAAAAAAAACACCCTTTAATGCCGTCGAAAGTTAAGGATGCAGAAAAAACGTACACGTACACCTACCTTTATCTCATATTATTCTTACTATTTATCAACTAAACATGTTGCAACAGTCGATCCTTTAAAAATGAAATATCTCGAATTTTACATATTCTATAAACAAGAATCTTTCATAATCTGGTTTACCATTAAATGCACGAATATACACCATCTTCAATTTTCCATCGGCACATACAGATAATGAAGGTGGTCAATGTTTCCATGTAGAATTTTGATGGGACTTCAACAAGTCTACACTTAATTATAGAGCGTCTCCTAGATCCCGATTTAAAAAATGGCGGATAGTTCAAAAGCAGATGGAAAGTTTAATAACAGTAGGTAAAACGACCATCAGTTCTGAAACTTCATAGGAGTTAATGCAATGATCTAACACCAATTTTAAACATGTTTCTTTTTTTCGAGAACAAGCTTCATATCCCTCAATCACAGCACAGGGGCTCGTTACAAATGTCTAATTAATTTAACAGGTTGGGCACAACGGCGCATAGGCCTATAGGTAATAATCCTGCATTTGGGCATAGGTGTTTGAAATTCTGACTGTGAATTGAGATAAAAATCATATAAAAAAATAAGGGTATTACTATATATTTTTTTTATATGATTTTTATCTCAATCCACAGTCAGAATTTCAAACACCTATGATTTGGGTAACATCTTTGTATGTTATGGTTGAATGCACTTCGAATCTACTTGTATCCTATATAAAAAAATCAAAATTTTGTACTTCACTATCTTTATTAAATATCGCTATTTATATGGTTATTATAAACAACTTTTGGTCGAACGTTTTTTCGTGTTTTGACATTTTCGTAATTTAACACGGTTCATGAGTTACAGTACAGTAGTCTATTCTATACTGATTTGGGTCACAGCAAACATAACCATCCATATCAATATAAAATATGTGTATTAGACATTCGAAACGAGCCCCTGTGATCCCAGTGCTGACCCGAGGGAAGAAAAATCTTTGTTTGCATTTATAATAACAATTATTTTCCTCTAGATCCTCCCACAATCCAGCACACAGGTGCTGTGCATGGACAAACTGAAATGATGTCATTGTATAAATACTACCACGGAATCAGATACGATTTGCTATGTTAGTCCTCGGTACTAAAGTATATATATATTTTTATGTTTCACTAAAAAAATTGCAGAACTAATATACCAGGCTATGGTAACCAGCAGTCGAAACCTGCACTTTTCTGTCGAAGTCCAAAGATGTAGAGGTGACAAGCCATGGCCATACTATCATCATCATTAATTTCTAAACAACCCTTCCAGGAGCAATACTTAAGCCAATGCAATCTCACAGGAAGCATCAGTAAACACTTGTAAAACACATTCCCTTCTCCACATTTACCATACATGAAATGAATTTTAATAATATAACACTTAGAAAAGAAAAATAATATACTTAGTATATGACTAACATAGTCATTCTGTATGTGCATGGGATTGTTGTTTAACTGTTGGCTTTTGGTAAAGATGTTATTACCGTTGTTAAAGTTCCCCTTGGACCTCTTCCATTAGCCTGTCATTTTTACATAGAAAAAAACATTGCATTTTCAGCTTGAAGAGACTGACAATGAGGACAGGAACTGACCACCTATAATGACTCCTATATCAGTCTACATGTACACCTGGTTGGATGTTCGGCGCTTCAGTCAAGTACTGAATTGTGTAGAGCCATGCTGTTAGAATGGCAACCAGGGGAGACGGACATGCTGTTAGAATGGCAACCAGGGGAGACGGACATGCTGTTAGAATGGCATCCAGGGGAGACGGACATGCTGTTTGTCGTAAACGCCTGGGTAGACTTCCAGTCAACACACAGTCAACTGCAGGCAGAGAATGGAAGTCGGTGTAAGACATTTTGTGGATGATCAATATATTTGTAACATTTTTTCTATAAAACTTCACTTTTCAAAAAAATATTGAGTTATAAACAATAGAATTTAAATATCAGGCGGGAAAATGCAGTAAATCAGAAATGTTCATTGTAAAAATGCATCACTATATACAATATTGTAGACATGTGTACACGCTAAGTGTCATCTTTCATTATGTTAAGCCATTCAAAATGAACATGCCAGTCAACATCAACCATCAATGTATTTTCTAAATGAAGAAAAAATGGTTGTCCTTGCTGTGACACAGTGTTTTCACACCTTATTTTTTATGCAATGGCAAAATATGCAATAAAAAAAACTACAAACTAGAAGATAATCAGACATTTGCTCCTGTGTACCTGTTCCAAATCATTCATAACCATACACCCACATATTTCTACAATACCATTCCTGAACATAAACAATAATTATACATTTCAAAGTGGAAGAATCGTCAATGCACATTATATATATATGCTGAACCTAATAATTCTACTATGAACAACTGGAACACTAGATGATTTTATGGGAAACTCTTTTTCAATTTACACCAGCTAGTTTTAAAACTTAGTATTCCGACAACTGTGTATCTCTGAAACTTTTATGAATAATACAAAAATTCCCCAGATCATTCTATGTCTGTCACTAATGTTGTATATGGTATTGTGAAGTCCGGATCCATGGAAGTATGAACAAGTCAACCAGAAAAAATGGTAGTGGCTTTCTGTCACCATTGAGGGAGTTGTTGTTGTTTATCACAATATGATAGCAAGAAGAACTGCAATTCAAACAACCATTACAATAATTTGACCATGGTTCATTAAACCATGTTTCACAATAACATGCCGCACTGGTAAGAAACCTGCTAGTGATTTAAGTTATGATGAATTTATGGAAAATATTTATGCACTTATTTTTCAATATCTTCTTGATAGTATCTCTATACGATCTATTGTATAGATGTAAATCTCCATGTTTAATTATTGATAGCTAATTACGTGAGAGTGAGAGAGAATGAAGTCTTATAATATAGCTGCTTCTTTCTGTTATCTTGATTATTGATTGGAAATTATATCTAAAATTGTTTTCTTTACACTAGTTCCAACAATGCTGATGGGAGAAGTATCTATCGGGCAACTAAAAAGGTATTAATTAGTACATGTATGCCAAATAATGTCATCTAATTCTTGATTTTCAAAAACGGATTTATATGTCTATTCCATGTTTACTTGTTACGTGAAACTGCTTCATTCTTCGGAATGGTAATGCTGATTTTCTGTAATATTTTTTCTGTGATGAAACATAGGCCTGGAGCAATTTATTATATCACAAAAACATTCGATGGTTATAGCTATATAGGTTATAGATATCATAACTGATGAGATGATAGCTCCAGTTGATATGAACTGAGGTAACTGAATGTAAGTCAAAAGAGACAATGAATATTTCTTAGATATTTAGTTCTTTGCCATTTTTTTCATTTATTTTTAATTTTTACAAAAGTGCCAACAAATCTTTAAGCATGTGAAACATCCTTTTCTACATTAATCAATCATGTCTGCCCGTACGTATGTGCTTCAGCCTACTTTGATATTTATCATCAACATTTTTGATCAACATTTTTGTAGCAAGACACTACTATGTTATGGAAGTAAGATTTCTACAAAGTGTTCAAGATTAGATATAATGCCCCAATCTTTTACCTTCAATACGTTGTTAAATGAATCTTTATAAATAATGTAAAAGCTAATTCATTTTATTAGCATTTCTTTAATGCCACATATCATGTATATATCACAGTCTTGCATAAAGAGGATATTAATTTTTAATAGAATTGTTTATATCGAAATTTTCTCACATCTAATATGTCATCAGTGTGATATTGTCAGACACATATCTAGAATCAACTCTAAAGTTTCCTTTGAAAAATTAATACATTTTAGGATGGCAAGCATCAGTTTCAGCAGGAGAAGACAGTACCCATGGCCTCAAAATCTTCCTTCTCGCTATCTCTGTGCTCTGAATTCGATACAGAGATGGTTGACATCGTGGAACAGATGGAGAAAGAGCAACAAGGCAGTGGTGTGCCTTCATGTAAAAGAAAGGTTACCCCTGACAGATCTGTACCCAAAACTGACGCTAAATCGCAGCAAAATGTTGGTAAGGAAGGACAGGTATTTCCACAAACCAGTTTAGAGAAACGGAATACAACGGGAGAACATAGAAAGATAACTCCGAAGCCTAATACAGCACTGAACAAAAGAAGTGCTCCATCTGGAAAAGCTAATAAAAAAATGTCTGCTGTTAATGATCATAACATATCCTGGCAGAGTCCACAGGAGGCCTCCACACCCAATCTCACTCACACACAGGGTGTGTCTAAACGTCCCAGGGTATCAGATAGAACCACCCCTCACGTCCAAACTCAGCTGTTCAAGTCTCTCTTCACCATTCCTAGCCCCATGTGTGGGTTGGAAACATCTCTGAACCTTGGGGTAGATTCTCAGAAAGAAAATTCTGTTGATAATATCAGGAATGGCAAATCAAACTTTTGTGAAACCCCCAGGAGATCTCTCCGGGGCAAAAGGACAGAATCGTTGTGTACTGGGTCAGAAGCTCCTGGAGATAATCAAGGGTTACACCAGAAGATGCCTAAAAAGAATTCCACTGAAGGCACAGCAGGTAAAGGTGACCGTTCAAGACGCAACATCCAATCTAGTCATGTACCAGACACTGGAACAAGAGATCAGTGGTCGTGTGAAAATAGCATAAAATCATTAGATAGGCCAATGCTAGTTGAGGATAGTCAGTCTCCTGAAACAAAGCAAGGTTGTGCTCCGGAAATACAAACAGCCATTTCAAAACAGGCTGACATTGGACCAGTAACGTCTGATGTCATCAGTAACAAGAAAACCAGTAACCAAGGGCCGGTATCCTGTGATGTCATCAGTAACCAAGGGTCGGTATCCTGTGATGTCATCAGTAACAACAAAATCAGTAACCAAGGGTCGGTATCCTGTGATGTCATCAGTAACAACAAAATCAGTAACCAAGGGTCGGTATCCTGTGATGTCATCAGTAACAACAAAATCAGTAACCAAGGGTCGGTATCCTGTGATGTCATCAGTAACAACAAAATCAGTAACCAAGGGTCGGTATCCTGTGATGTCATCAGTAACAACAAAATCAGTAACCAAGGGTCGGTATCCTGTGATGTCATCAGTAACAACAAAATCAGTAACCAAGGGTCGGTATCCTGTGATGTCATCAGTAACAACAAAATCAGTAACCAAGGGTCGGTATCCTGTGATGTCATCAGTAACCAAGGGTCGGTACCCTGTGATGTCATCAGTAACAACAAAATCAGTAACCAAGGGTTGGTATCCTGTGATGTCATCAGTAACAACAAAACCAGTAAAGCTGGGCCAAAAGCGTCTGATGTCAAAAGTAACGAGAAAACTAATAACCTTGGACCAGAATCATCCGATGTCGACACTAACAAGAAAACCAGTAACACACCTGATCTGACAGGCATAGCCCTTAAAACCAAAACAAGTAGATATCAAGCTTTTTTTCTTTCAAAGTAACACTACTTTTAATTTTTCTAATTTCATCTTTTTGTTTATGGCAGAAAAAGAATTTTCAAACTTAGTTATTTCGAAATATATCTGAATGGAGACAAGTTTGTGAGACAAGTTTGTAAACCTGACCTACAGGAGTTGTCAGTACTTTGTTTTGATGACTGTGCTTATTAAAAGTTTGATAAGTGGAATGCTTTTTAAATCGTTATGGGTATCATACCACAGTTTACTTATAAATTATAGACAACTAATCAGAGTGAGCGAATCTTATAAATTATAGACAACTAATCAGATTGAGAGAATCTTATAAATTATAGACAACTAATCCGAGTGAGAGAATCTTATAAATTATAGACAACTTATCAGAGTGAGAGAATCTTATAAATTATAGACAACTAATCCGAGTGAGAGAATCTTATAAATTATAGACAACTAATCAGGAGTGAGATAATCTTATAAATTATAGACAACTAATCAGGAGCGAGAGAATCTTATAAATTATAGACAACTAATCAGGAGCGAGAGAATCTTATAAATTATAGACAACTAATCCGAGTGAGAGAATCTTATAAATTATAGACAACTTATCAGAGTGAGAGAATCTTATAAATTATAGACAACTTATCAGAGTGAGAGAATCTTATAAATTATAGACAACTTATCAGAGTGAGAGAATCTTATAAATTATAGACAACTAATCAGGAGCGAGAGAATCTTATAAATTATAGACAACTAATCAGGAGTGAGAGAATCATATCAATTATAGACAACTAATCAGGAGTGAGAGAATCATATCAATTATAGACAACTAATCAGGAGTGAGAGAATCATATCAATTATAGACAACTAATCAGGAGTGAGAGAATCTAATAGATTATAGACAACTAATCAGGAGTGAGAGAATCTTATCAATTATAGACAACTAATCAGGAGTGAGAGAATCTAATAAATTATAGACAACTAATCAGGAGTGAGAGAATCATATCAATTATAGACAACTAATCAGGAGTGAGAGAATCATATCAATTATAGACAACTAATCAGGAGTGAGAGAATCATATCAATTATAGACAACTAATCAGGAGTGAGAGAATCTAATAAATTATAGACAACTAATCAGGAGTGAGAGAATCTTAAACTGTGAGATGAGATTTAAATTATGGTATTTTACAGAGTCGGGCACAGAGATGAGTACTGAAGGTACAGACAGGCTGGTACTGGCTAACTGGGGTCTGCCAGACACAGTGCTAAATCAGTACCACAAACGGGGGATCACGACAATGTTTGACTGGCAGGCTGAGTGTTTGTGTACAGAAAATGTCCTGGGTAAGCTTGTGTTTCTTTATTTTGAAGCATACCAATAGTAGTACACTAATTTTACATTTCTCCATGTTGTCGTGATCGATTCCTCGTCAATGACTCTCATTCCTGTAGTAGGCTTATTTATTATAGAATTTTTGCCAATCTTGGTACAATTATCAAGTACATTATATATATGTTATATCTCCGACATGTTTGGTGTCTTCAGACAGTGTTATCAATGTCACAATTACTACACGCAAAAGATCACTCTAGAAGGTTCTTTTAAACCAATATCAGGAACCACTGAATTGAATTAAGAAAAATTTGTTAACTGGATTTAACCTTTTTAACCAAGACAGCTGAGGTTTGATCCCCCGCTCAGACTTTAAAAAGTATGGAGTCACTTGACCAAACACATTAGTCAAGTGCACATCAGATGTTTGTGTCTAGGGTGTGAAGTGGGTCGTCTTCTCAATGTAGTCCATTTCCTCCCATATTGACATCCTCAGCATGCTTACACCTTCGCCAAATAGAGTGATTACTTTGAGTTTATAACATGTTTCACAATTTTTGTAAAATCGCAGGTTCGAGGCCTACGTGGGGCAGTTGCCAGGTACTGGCCATAGGTCGGTGTTTTTTCTCTGGGAACTCCGGATTTCCTCCACCACAAAAACCTGGCACATCCTTAAATGGCTATAGCTGTTAATTAAGGACATAAAACAGAAACAATCAAAACAGTAAAATAAATATGTTTATTTGATTAAAATTGCATGTGTCGTATAATCCAATTTAATTTATCCTGAATTTCTCGTGTCCTAATTATCCTCTTTATGTTTTTAAACATTCCATCATTTCCCTGGGCAGCTGATTGTGTTAATATAACTATATGCAATGTCTGGCTTACTGGAGTATACCTGATTTCTCCATTGTATTGTTTCTGTGACAGCGGGAGGTAATCTCGTGTACTCTGCCCCGACCAGTGCAGGGAAGACTATGGTGGCAGAATTACTTGTACTGAAGCGTATTGTGGAGACCAAGAAAAAGGCCATCATCATTCTACCATTTGTGTCGGTTACCAGGGAAAAAATGTTTTATCTTCAGGTAAGTATAAAAGCCTGAATGTCAAAATGCGTCAGAAAGGAGTAGATTGATGTTTGATTGTTTAATAGTATGATGTGAACAGTATTTGAATAGGTGTTATTGTTTTATAGTATGATGTGAACAGTATTTGAAAAGGCGTTAATGTTTAATAGTATGATGTGAAAAGTATTTGAATAGGTGTTAATGTTTAATAGTATGGTGTGAACAGTATTTGAATAGGTGTTGATGTTTTATAGTATGATGTGAACAGTATTTGAATAGGAGTTAATGGTTAATAGTATGATGTGAACAGTATTTTAATAGGTGTTATTGTTTAATAGTATGATGTGAACAGTATTTTAATAGGTGTTATTGTTTAATAGTATGATGTGAACAGTATGTGAATAGGTGTTATTGTTTAATAGTATGATGTGAACAGTCTTTGAATAGGTGTTATTGTTTAATAGTATGATGTAAACAGTATTTGAATAGGTGTTAATGTTTAAAAGTATGATGTGAACAGTATTTGAATATGTGTTAATGTTTAATAGTATGATGTGAAAAGTATTTGAATAGGTGTTAATGTTTCATAGTATGATGTGAACAGTATTTGAATATGTGTTAATGTTTAATAGTATGATGTGAACAGCATTTGAATATGTGTTAATGTTTAATAGTATGATGTGAACAGCATTTGAATAGGTGTTAATGTTTTATAGCATGATGTGAACAGAATTTGAATAGGTGTTAATGTTTTATAGCATGATGTGAACAGAATTTGAATAGGTGTTAATGTTTTATAGTATGATGTGAACAGAATTTGAATAGGTGTTAATGTTTTATAGTATGAAGTGAACAGTATTTGAATAGGTGTTAATGTTTTATAGTATGATCTGAACAGTATTTGAATAGGTGTTAATGTTTTATAGTATGATCTGAACAGTATTTGAATAGGTGTTAATGTTTCATAGTATGATGTGAACAGTATTTGAATAGGAGTTAATGTTTTATAGTATGATGTGAACAGAATTTGAATAGGTGTTAATGTTTTATAGCATGATGTGAACAGAATTTGAATAGGTGTTAATGTTTTATAGCATGATGTGAACAGAATTTGAATAGGTGTTAATGTTTTATAGCATGATGTGAACAGAATTTGAATAGGTGTTAATGTTTTATAGCATGATGTGAACAGAATTTGAATAGGTGTTAATGTTTTATAGTATGATGTGAACAGTATTTAAATAGGTGTTAATGTTTAATAGTATGATGTGAACAGTATTTGAATAGGTGTTAATGTTTAATAGTATGGTGGTTAATGACTATGTGGATACTGTAAGGTGTCAAAGATCATATCTACTCAAATACAAATATCAGACCTGATCACCCGCCATACCTGAGTTGGGATCAGTCCTTGTGTTTTAGTTGGTGTACTGGTAAATGTATCTAGGGATACTCCTCCTCCTTTGCAATGTTTGTAAAATTGATTGGCCTGTATTTAGGAGTTGTACCAGGACGCCGGTATCCGTGTGAATGGGTTTATGGGTAGCCACTCTCCCCCCGGAGGTTTGAGCAGTGTTGATGTGGCTGTGTGTACTATAGAGAAGGGAAACGGCCTCGTCAACAGGATGTTGGAGGAAAACTCACTCGACCAGCTAGGTACAGTCTTCTCAAAATCAACACTTCATTTCTGTAACATTAATCACCACATTGAGGTAATACAATTAATCCTGTCTATCAACTCTCGGGCATAATGTTATACAGCAGAGGTGCTGCTTACATGTTAAACAGCGGAACACTGTCAAAATTCATTTCAAATGACAGAAAGTATGATTCTGATTGGGTGAGAATATTACAGTTTGAAGTAGCTAGTGTAGACTACTGAAGATTACTGCCCAACAATTTTTAACAAATCCTGTTCAGTGAAATTTCAGTTTTATGAGATTATGTTATTATGAAAGATGATCAGAAATGATAAAATTACTTGAAGTTGGTATAAAAAGAAAAATGTAAATTCATGCACAGATTATTTCAGCATTTGAAAAGAGAGCTGATAGGAAGTGTATGTGTTGATTGCGTTGATATTTAACACAACTGCACATGCATTAACATGCTTTTGTTACATGTTGAAATTTAAATTGGTTACCAGGAATCATTGTTGTTGATGAGCTCCATCTGGTTGGAGATCCACATCGAGGCTATCTGCTGGAGCTGCTGCTGACTAAAATCTGCTACGTCATCAGAAAGGAGCAGGCTAGGGCTACAGTCAATCAGAAGTAAGAATATAAGACCCCTAGATCTACAGTCAATGAGAAGTAAGAATATAAGACCCCTAGGGCTAGAGTCAATGAGAAGTAAGAATATAAGACCCCTAGGGCTACAGTCAATGAGAAGTAAGAACATAAGACCCCCTAGGGCTACAGTCAATAAGAAGTAAGAACATAAAACCCCTTCCTGCCGAGCAGTGTAGGATACAGAAGTCCTGACCATAGGGTTTTCAAACTTGGTGAAACCAGAGGCTAAAACCTAAAGGTAGAATTCTCGTACCCTACCCTCCTGGGCATAAAAGAGTATTTTGCTCTCCTTCCAGTCACTGAAATTAGCTCTGAAACCACATAATTATATTATGTTGTAGTTTTCTCAATATGGCATTTGTATGTTCATGGTCATTTGTGGTGTCACATCCTTACTGGTCATTTGTGGCGTCACATCCTTACTGGTCATTTGTGGTGTCATGTTCATGAAATGGAGGGTAAGATAAAAATGTCTTGCCCTGGAAAGTTCTGTCATATATACACACAGCACAGCGAAACAATGGCTGAAGCCGTATCAAGTCCAACTGAAGGAGGGGCTACATTGAGTCAGATGTTCTACTAAGTAGGTTTCCTCCAAACACTAACAATAAAGGTTACTGTGTAGGTGTAAAACTTCCTCAATACACCAAAGTTACGTGAACGCCTGGTACTACAACAGCAGTTCTTGATTGAAGAATCTCAAGAGTATTTTTATCTTTCAAGGTGAAATGCTGGATCTGCTGTTGTAATAGATTATTTATATTTTGTATGATGTGTGTATAAAACAAAACATGTACATGTATATGATTTAAATCACAGATTTATAAATTGTTTATATGTGTCTTGGTCAAATCATTGGCAAGATATTTGAAATGCTGCTGATCTATCTTCAGGAATATGTGTATTATATCAAATTGTGTCTGATGTTCTGGACGTTTGTCATTCTGTAGAGGGGTGAGCGAAGTAATACACAACCCGATACAGATTGTAGGGATGAGTGCCACCCTGCCCAACCTTGACCTTCTGGCCAGCTGGCTGAACGCTAAAATGTTTATCACGGACTTCCGCCCTGTGCCTCTCACGGAGACCATCAAACTAGGCACGGCCATCTACGATTCCTCCATGTCAAAAATGCGTGATGTTGACCTGACTCGGACCTTCAAAGGCGATGATGATCATGTGATACCCCTATGTCTGGAGACCTTGACCAACGGTCATTCTGTCCTTATATTTTGTCCATCCAAGAACTGGTGTGAGAAATTGTGCGAGAGCATTGCCCGGGAGTTTTACAACATACTGAAGAAGGACATGGGTAGATAAAATGTTACATATACTAAAGAATGAAGTTTAAAGCTGACAGTGCAAGTAAAAAAGCTTTCAATTGATATAAAAAAAAAAAGATCTTCCCCATATTTTCCGACTATCGTTTCTAAGGAAGTCCCGACATTTTATTTTTTTCCTTGCGTGGTAATGAGTATGGGTCTTGCTGGGTATAAAAAGCACATTACCTGTCAAACTGGTTATCATTCTACAACTGACCATCTTGCGATTCAATGCACCGCGCACCTTGATCGGCAACCAATATCAAAAATCAGACACACTTTGAAACCCTGCCAAGCTGGTTGTTACTTATGGCACATTCTTGAAGATTGTGTATCCAAAAAAAGGTATATTACTGAACATACTTCTATAAATCCCATATATAACACCGATCTTTCTCGTACATAGAACTGCACCAACACACGAAAACTTTGTTATGAACTGCTTAGTCTTCGTCGTGTAGAGGCTTTGCTAGCACAACACATGCAAAATGTGACACTCCCAGGTGTGTAGTCAACAATGTGAAATTTGATAATTGAACCGTTCTCATGCAAATTATTGGAATTAGTATTGTTTTCACACTGGAGGTTATCACTATTTGGATATCTAAAAAGTAGGCATTAGCGTTCGTCATATGTTTGCTTCTTTCAGGGCTGTTTTGGGGGAGGGTGGGGGGAAGGGATTGTGCATTAGATATTTTAATTGGTGGTATTTTACTAATATTTCCACTTTTCTTAGATAAATGCTATCTTTGTTGTGTTCCATTTTAATTTTATTCAACTGATCTGATACAAAATGTTGGGAAAAAATCGTGCGTGAAAGTCTTCTATATATATAGTAAAGTAGTGTCACCTTGTGCATATATATTGAACAAATGATAACCAGTTTGACGGGTAATGCGCTTTTTATACACAGCGATACCCATACTCGTTACCAAGTAAGGACAAACTAAATATGTCGACATTTCCTTAGAAACGGTAGAAGGAAGAGATGGGGAAGATTTCTAAACTAGAAAAAACAAACTTTAAAAAAAAAAAATCTTAATTGAAAGCTTTTTAACTTGCACTGTCAGCTGTAAGTGTTTAGATAAATAGTGAATGTATTAAGATCTTATTAAATGAGACTATCTGGTGTTTTCTTTATTTACGTTTTATAAATATATCTATTCTCATTTTTTTATCAAGAAATCATATTCATGATTGTAGACATCATAATCAAAGCAAGCTAAGTGTTGTTGTATGAGTTTGACCTTCTGGACTTCTTTTGTACAGCTGCCAGGAACAGTACAGAGTTTAACGCCCTGCCCCTGAACAAAACAGCCCTCAGTGATGTAGTAGAGCAGCTACGCCGCACTCCCGTGGGTCTGGACAGCACGCTGGGGCGTACCGTGTATTATGGGGTTGCTTACCACCATGCAGGTATTACATGTCACTCCCACAACACAGGGGTAATAGATGGTCCTTATACATCACACAGGGGTAAAAGATGTTCCTTATACATCACACAGGGGTAATAGATGGTCCTTATACATCACACAGGGGTAATAGATGGTCCTTATACATCACACAGGGGTAA
>NW_018404202.1:37228-41639 GCF_002113885.1 Mizuhopecten yessoensis
ATCACACAGGGGTAATAGGAGTTCCTTATACATCACACAGGGGTAATAGGAGTTCCTTATACATCACACAGGGGTAATAGGAGTTCCTTATACATCACACAGGGGTAATAGGAGTTCCTTATACATCACACAGGGGTAATAGGAGTTCCTTATACATCACACAGAGGTAATAGGAGTTCCTATCACACAGAGGTAATAGGAGTTCCTATCACACAGAGGTAATAGGAGTTCCTATCACACAGGTACTGGTATCATTCATCCTACTAGGATGTCAGAGATGTGGGTGCCCTACAGTAGACATGTTATTCATGTCATTTCTTTCCATAATCAAAACTAATTTCCTGGGTTTGGAACCAACCTGGTGAACTTTTTCTCAAGGCAGGAAATAATTCACCAGGTTGGTCCCAACACTGAAAGGGAAAACTGTTAGACATTGGACGGAAAGGGCATCAATTTACTTTTTTGTTACCTTCAATCATCTATATGGATTACAAAATGCAACGCAACACATTTCAATTAGGATAACTTAAAACTTTTAATGGTAATGAATATGGAAATTTTGAACACTATGAACGTTGCAGTTGTGTTTTCTGAAACTGATTTGGAGACTTGTGTCATTGTCCTGTAGTTCTGTACCTAGTAGGAACAACATATAGTCTCATTTCTGTAAAACAGATATCTCCTACAGAACAATTCCAGGTTAAAGAATAATGATCATCAACAATTGGGCAAAATGTTCATCACCAAACCCTGTTCAAAATGTTAACTGCAATTACATTCATTCATTTGTTATTGTACACTAATGCAAGGGAGGTAATAAACTCCAGTAACAACAGAGTAGTCGCCCCTTACTACAGTATATACCAATATATCTCATGTTTGCATGTAAATTATGTAAACTGTTCTTGTCACATCTTTGTAAACTATGCTTACCATAAATGTTGATGTTATGTTGGCCCTGATTTAGTATCTGTAAACAGAATGTTATGTTGGCCCTGATTTAATATCTGTTAATAGAATGTTATGTTGGCCCTGAATTAGTATCTGTAAATAGAATGTTATGTTGGCCCTGATTTAGTATCTGTAAATAGAATGTTATGTTGACCCTGATTTAGTATTTGTAAATAAAATTCTGTATCTTGTTTAGTTGCCTAAAGCGTCAAGCACAGAGGACATTTAAAAACAATTTGTCTCTGCATTTGGTTTATTTAATTAACTACAGTTGGCCAACGTTTGTTACTACTGATAGGCAGGTTTTGTTTTTAGATATTAATTATTTGTAGTTAGTGGATAGTCTACATAGTGAATAAAAACATGATCAAGACTCCATTATTTAAATGGCCACTATTTCTTCTGATTGGTTGAGACCTTATGAGTTATGACTTGCATTCTGGTAATTGGTATTTGTCGGATACATACATGTGTAACTTCTGATTTTGCTTGATAATTTTGGGTGATATATATGGTCATGCACACAGCAGGACCCTTCCTTACCTGTCACTGGTCTAGTTTCCATTTGAAATCCTAAATTGTTACGCGGGTGTACAGTCAGTTTTCAAGAGCTAACAAACAAAAAATGACTGGATATAAGATATTAGTTAGTATCACAAAAATTGTCTGCTGTATCTACGAAAAACCAGTGTTTCAAAATGCTAGCTAAAGATTGAAATGTGCACGTGGGCGACATTCTATTTCTATTTCATCGTTAAACTTGATGTGGACCTGCTATATTAGAGCTAACAAGAGCTGTATTAAATGTACCCACTTTACAATACTCAGAGACTCCACATATCTAAAACATATCTCTTCTGTGATCCTAGATGGTAATAATGTTATTAAATGGTTGCATGGGAACAATGTTTTGCAGGATTAACGTTTGATGAACGGGACATAGTGGAGGGCGGGTTTCGTCAGGGAATTCTGAAGGTACTCATCGCAACCTCTACCCTGTCTTCTGGGGTCAACCTGCCGGCCAGACGGGTCATCATAAGGTCACCAGTTGTACATGCTGGTAAAATGATTGATTTCCTCACCTACAAGCAGATGATTGGCAGGGCTGGCCGCAAGGGAGTGGACACAGAAGGTATATATCGTCTTCATTATTTTTCATGAAAGTCGTCCAAGGTTTGGTTTCCTTTTAAGCAATGATTTGTCAACGCTATAGTCATGCCAGACAAAATAGTTCCCTATTCTTTATTACAGGCTTTGGCTGTGGTACGGGGATCCTTAAGTAATAAATCTCATTTAGAAATTCTGTGTGTTGAAGATGCCCAGTTAGTTTGTGATACTGAGTTATATTTCAATCATGAGAATGAGGTGATGCCTTGTTCATGTGATGTCATTGACATATTTCTGCAATATTTTGGTTTAGATACTGGCTTATTTTCTTTTCCGTGTGAATTTTGAAATCATAATAACATAAAATCTAATATTTAATGAAGAAGTAATTGTACACGGGAATATTTTCAACCCTCTAATTTCTGTCTGTGTCTTGCATATTCTGTGTTGATTTAGTTTTACTGAGATTTTAATTACTCTAGTATTGTATTGGACTCATTTATAATTTTACAAGTAATAGAAATAGAATGGGGGGGGGGCACAAGTTTCTTGTTTTATCTCATCAAACATGAGCTAGATCTCCAGATTAAAGTGATGTGATTCAAACATTACATTACCAGTACATGTGTGATAGTCTGTACTGACTTGTCATGGTTTTGATTGTCCAGGTGAAAGTATTCTGATATGTAAGGCAAACGAGAAAAGCAAAGCTGTGACCCTGGTCAGCTCCACGCTACCACCTGTACACAGCTGTCTGCTGAAGGACGAGGGACAACAGCTCAGCTCCAGCCTGAAGAGGGCCATTTTAGAGGTGAGAGACATCATGATGAAACGTATTTTATTTCACAGGTTTCATCAAAACTTCATTATTCCATGCACCATTGTAGAATAATTTTCTCCTTTTTGATTTTGCAACAGACAGACAGTTCAATGTGTAAAAAGGAGATACTGGAACATTCAGATAAAAGTCAGATTAATCATCATTATTTATGATTGTTACTAATTTCGAGTATCAATATTCTGGTAGTGTGATGGTCTAAGGGAGATAATCTTATGTGGAGTATAAGAGTAATAAGCAGTTTGAAATACAGTTTAGGAAATATTTAAGCAAACTTACGAAACTCCAAAAGTCCTTTAACTGCAAATTTCAGAGTGCATGGACTTGAACAGATTCTCACGACCCACATTTTTTTTTTTTACAAAACTACAAGAAACTGTAAATTAAGCTTTGATATTTTATCTATATAGTTTGTTGATGTTCAGCCAGTCTTTTTCTACTTCTCTTCCACACATTGTTTTCCATCTGAAGAGTATTTTTTCTATAACTTGATTTCTGTAGTTATAGTTATATATGTACTAAACAGTCCCTGAACATTAAACAAACAGCTGGTTATTCCTTATAAATGAGATATTTATATAATGGATAGTTTTATTTCACTCATTTCAAGTGCTTTCAAATGCTTCAAACCTGGGCAAACCAGCGCTGATAAATTTTCATGAGGCTGTAACTTTGGCTGTTATTACTGACTTGGTCGGTAATTTATAACAAAAGCATTTTTTTAGTGGAGTAACTACATACCCAACAATCCCCAAACCAAATTCAATACATGTACTATACAAACTGGTGGACATATCCCAGTGTGACGGTATACAGTACATTTGTACCAGATCCTTTTGTAACTGTGCTGATAAACCTTACACATGTCCTCTACATTGTGACGATGTTGTTTACAGATCGTGGTCAGTGGAGTGGCATCGTGTCCTAAGGATGTGGTGACCTATATATCCTGTACCATGCTGGCCGCGTCTCTACCCCCGGACGACCAACAGGCCACCACCATTATACACAACTGTATCACCTTCCTTCAGGAGAATGAGTTTGTGACGCTACAAAAGTCTACAGAAACAGGCTGGTGTTCCTTTATAGTATTCTACTGGTATTTGTTGTTCATGATAACTGATGGTTATTTCCTACTACCATAGCAATGTTAACGACTTATCTGCCTTAACTCATTCACCCCTGAAAACATGTTTTAACTCTTCTAATTCAAAGGTTGGAATAGTTCATTATGAAATTTCAGGGTTGAATGAGTTGGTAATAGTTAATATAAAGGACAAGATCGTAAGCATTTTCTTGAGAGATTGTTTGTATTAAGTAAGAAAGTTCCTTGTCGGAAACATGTGATGTTGTCAGTCTCTCCCAGGGTTCCTTTACTGCCTTGTGATGTTGTCAGTCTCTCCCAGGGTTCCTTTACTGCCTTGTGATGTTGTTAGTCTCTCCCAGGGTTCCTTTACTGCCTTGTGATGTTGTTAGTCTCTCCCAGGGTTCCTTTACTGCCTTGTGATGTTGTTA
>NW_018404202.1:41867-47794 GCF_002113885.1 Mizuhopecten yessoensis
CTACCCCGGTAGCTATACAGCACACAGCACTTAGTTCACACAGAACCTAAAGATGTGGTCCACACAGGACGGTCACCATAAAAATAGCTACTACCTCTGCTAGTTCTTGCAGCCCTCACAAGAGGATTAACAGTACGTGCCTTTCACCATTGTTCCATAGTAGAAGCTACAATATATGTACAACAGACTTACTACCTATACATATATACTGAATTTCATTAAAAGGTAACATATACGTACAGAATGTCTTACTACCCATATGTATATACAATGACAATAGCGGCAAGACAAGTTAATACGCCATTTCTACCCATTTACTAAGTAGAGTATATTTGTATACAAATATAAAAGCACGGCACAAGCCGCCTTAATATTTAGGGTAAATCCATGTGTGCGGTTCTCTCAACCGTGACGCGTACACTTGAACTCTATGCCTATTACCATTATTCCCAGTTAGATAAGAAAATGGCCAATTGAATGGGGATTGTTTATAGGTAATATGTGGTTAAACAATATGTGTTAACAGGCTTATGTATCGCCTTGATATTATAAAGATAAACAGTACACATGCATCGTGCGCGTGAATGTAAACAATGTGCACCTGATATACAGGTATGGTCATATATACAATCAACAGGTAAAGTGATTAGAAATATTACAGATGAAAAACAACTATGTACATGTCGTTAAATAACAATGTTATAACAAATATAAAAACTCACCACAATCTGTAGTTTGTGCTTGCCTACACCTTCTCAATAGCGATTGAGCAAATCTACGTGTGGCTACTCATGGCTACCTGTTGATCTCTAATTGAAACCCGTAGACGGATGACCAAACTCCGGCTTAGTAAAATAATATTTCAATTACCCATGTTATCAATGAAATTAGGTTAACATTAACAAAAATATATATTAGTGATCGTGACACTTGTAAAATTTGATTACATTATGTTTTGATTATTTCATCTTCTCGCTGAACACAACAGTATGTTGAATTGATTGAAAATTTGATCAAAAGACCTTGAGATATTTTTGCGGAATTAGTTTTGAGCGGTGTATACATCCACAGTATAATTTGGTTAATATGATCTGGTGTTAAAAAATGCTGAAACCAAAGTAACACAAAATTAAGTCCTTTTTAACTGATAAATAAACAGACTGTTTTAGATGTCTTCTCAAATACAGAAGTTTATGAAATTATCAATTCACCATTTGGTGACTAACTTCTTTCTTTGTAATTGGAGTTGATGTTTACAAAGATATTGATGGTGTAATGGATAGTGCTGTTGCTTTTCATGAAGACAGCCAGGGTTTGATTCCCTGATCAGACATGAAAAGGTAGTGGGTCATGTTGGTTTTCTCCGGGTATGCCTGGTACATTAAGACACCCTGCACTCTTCCATCTGGGCCAACACTAGCGATTAACATAACCTGATATTTTTTTTTCCATAATTGTAAAATAAATAAAGTTTATATTAGGGTTGTCAAACCGGGCGGATTTTAGTAACTGGTTACCCGAAAAATCTTCCAACTGAATAACTGGTTAATCGGTCAGTTTGGTAATAAAAAAATAAACAACAACAAAAACATAGTATGTTTAGCTGATGTCCAATTCCTATTCCGTATTAATTAGCACGTTAGTTTACTCTCGTATTTCAAGCTCTCAACACCTAAACGTAAGAAATACAAACATGTAATATAACAGCAGCCAGATAATGAACCACTTCGTTCAGAAGAGATTGTTATACAAGTTCTTTCTACACTAACTCATATACGGTAATATTGTCCTTGTCAACCCTAGTGTATATACATATACGGTAATATTGTCCTTGTCAACCCTAGTGTATATACATATACGGTAATATTGTCCTTGTCAACCCTAGTGTATATACATATACGGTAATATTGTCCTTGTCAACCCTAGTGTATATACATATAAACCAACTCACCAGTTGGTGAACAACAAAGGAAGGAGTGTGAGCAGGATTTAAGAAGAGTTAACTTCTCAATAAGGAATTACTACTCAATAGATCTCTAGTTATTTGTGTCCCCCCCTTAACATAGGCTTGTAATCAGTCTAACATCATTGTCCATTACAGGTGAAATCTAGGTTATCCCTGACTTATAACTATACATGTTACAGATGGATGGGAGGAGGAGAGATTCCATCCCAGTCAGCTGGGATCAGCTGTGCTCGCCTCGTCCATGTCACCTGACCAGGGACTGTTGGTGTTTACTGAGCTACAGAAGGCCAGGCAGTGCTTTGTACTGGAGAATGAGCTCCACATTATCTACCTGGTATGTTTATAAAGTAAAAGTTGGAAAACTTAAATATTGCATGTGGTACTGATGTTTTTGCATAGGCAAAGCTGTATATTGTATTGAACAATATGCTGTTTTAATCATGCTTACAAATTGCTGCTCTATCAAATGTGATAAATGCAAAATTTCCCTGTTTTCCATTGCAAAAATATCCACTTTTATCATGACCTATGTTATAAGCAAGTTTAAATTGGTCAGGTGATTGAGTGTTTACCAAACCAGATATATGTAGTACTATTGAGTAAGAGGGTTTACCAAACCAGATATATGTAGTACTATTGGGTGATAGTGTTTACCAAACCAGATATATGTAGTACTATAGGGTGAGAGGGTTTACCAAACCAGATATATGTAGTACTATTGAGTGAGAGGGTTTACCAAACCAGATATATGTAGTACTATTGGGTGATAGTGTTTACCAAACCAGATATATGTAGTACTATAGGGTGAGAGTGTTTACCAAACCAGATATATGTAGTACTATTGGGTGATAGTGTTTACCAAACCAGATATATGTAGTACTATAGGGTGAGAGTGTTTACCAAACCAGATATATGTAGTACTATAGGGTGAGAGGGTTTACCAAACCAGATATATGTAGTACTATTGGATGAGAGTGTTTACCAAACCAGATATATGTAGTACTATAGGGTGAGAGTGTTTACCAAACCAGATATATGTAGTACTATAGGGTGAGAGGGTTTACCAAACCAGATATATGTAGTACTATTGGGTGATAGTGTTTACCAAACCAGATATATGTAGTACTATAGGGTGAGAGTGTTTACCAAACCAGATATATGTAGTACTATTGAGTGAGAGGGTTTACCAAACCAGATATATGTAGTACTATAGGGTGAGAGGGTTTACCAAACCAGATATATGTAGTACTATAGGGTGAGAGGGTTTACCAAACCAGATATATGTAGTACTATAGGGTGAGAGGGTTTACCAAACCAGATATATGTAGTACTATTGGGTGAGAGTGTTTACCAAACCAGATATATGTAGTACTATTGGGTGAGAGGTGAGATAGTAACATTGACAGCCTCAAGTATCAGTTGTCATTAATTTGTTTTCTGAAGGTTTAAATGCAAATATGCTAACCAGACTTGATTTAATAAGCTAAAACAAACACAGCTCTGATTTCTGATATGATTTGTTTGTCAGGTGACTCCGATCTACACATTGGACCTTGGAGATAAGATTGATTGGTACCAGTTTTACTGTATGTGGGAGAAACTCACCCCGGACATGAAGCGAGTTGCTGAGCTTGTTGGGGTCAGGGAGGGATTCCTGGCCCGGGCTGTCCAGGGACGTCTCCCTACGAAGACTGTGGCTCAGGCGCGGGCAGTGGCTGCCCACCGTCGGTTCTACACTACCCTCATCCTCCACGACCTTGTCCATGAGGTGCCGATCATCGAGGTGGCTCGTCACTACAACTGTAACAAGGGACAGTTACAGTCTCTTCAGCAGTCTGCCGCCACGTTCGCTGGTAATCTCAACACCAAAGTCGTATTTTTATATTTCTGATATTAACTGGTTCAAATAATATGTATTAAACCATTCTTCCTGGTTTTGTATTTGTAGAATGTTGTAACACTTATTAGAATTGGTGTTGTTTATCTATAGTAACTTTTCACCGTTGATGACCTTTCGAGTGGTTGACCGGTACCTGCTACAATCTCAAATAACCCACGTACGACGCCGACATGGTGTTGTCGTAATTCTAACATATGCTGCTGGTGTAAAATCGTGATCTGCGAGAATTTATTCATTGCAAAAATAATTACACTTTCCAAATGTCGATGTAATAAAGAGATTACCTTTTGTGTTATCATTTATTGTTCAAACTATCGTAACAGGAGGTTACATTTTCACTTCCCTCGTTTACGGCTGGTTTAACCCGATTTCATAACACGGCATCTGATTGGTCAATAGCAATGTACACATTATCAACACACATCTTGCATATATATTGTTTGCATATTGAGGTCATCCAATGAAATGCTTCGTTTCAAAGGTAAAAGGTTACACCGTGCGATAGCGGTACAGACAAACTCGCAGAAAACGATGTCACACTTGCAGCAAATAACTAAAAAAAATAAACTATAAAAAGATGTTACTAGCGAAAGAACAGTAGATATATCAAGATAAAGGTAATTTTTTACCAAGTCTTATGTTTACAATTGAATTTGATGCAGAATACCAGCCAAACACTTGTATGCCTACATCACTACTGCAGTAAAAAAATCATAATTACGATAGTACATACTGATCGTCATTTTGCTACTAACTATATGAAATGTAACTGCATACTGAAATGAAATACAAAGAATATATTTATTTCTATACTTATACTATATTTCAACTAGTTTAAAGAACAAGGTTAGTTACAAAATATCTTTATTTTACAATCTTCTTCGTAGAGCCACATCACTTAGGCATTTGACTAAGTTCACTTTCGGTTTTGAGGGCTGAAAAACATCAGAAAATATGTATTCTGTTTATGTCATGTTTCTGTTAATATCATGTTTTTCTCTGACAAATGGGAAGTGATATTAAGCGAAATCTACTCTATTACCATATACTATTATTACTAGATATAACAGTATGACTCGGATGTGTGGAACACTGATGAGACAAACATTTTCCCCCAACCCAACGTACTCTTTATAATTTCACTTTCACACCTCAGGCTTTTTCAAAACTTTTTCAGAATGTGTCAAACAAGATTGTAATTTCTGACATTTTCATAGAATGATATCAAATAAAAACCTTCAATGTACAAAATGTATAAAACAATTATTGGGAACAACCACATTATATTTAAACTACAATTCTGCACATTTGTACAGTCAAGTACATGCGTAAACATATGTATATATTTACTATTGCATGATAAATGTAGTAAGGCGAGCATTGCTGACATAGACCAGCATGTGTAACCCAGTTACCTTGAACACCTGTATAATTATTGAACACTACTGATATTCCAGCATGTGTTACCTAGTTACCTTGAACAGTGTATAATTATTGAACATTGCTGATATAGACCATCATGTGTTACCTAGTTACCTTGAACACCGGTATAACTATTGAACATTACTGATATAGACCAGCATGTGTAACCTAGTTACCTTGAACACCTGTATAATTATTGAACACTACTGATATAGACCATCATGTGTTACCTAGTTACCTTGAACACCGGTATAACTATTGAACACTTCTGATATAGACCAGCATATGTAACCCAGTTACCCTGAACACCTGTATAACTATTGAACACTACTGATATAGACCATCATGTGTTACCTAGTTTCCTTGAACAGTGTATAATTATTGAACATTACTGATATAGACCAGCATATGTAACCTAGTTACCTTGAACACCGGTATAACTATTGAACACTACTGATATAGACCATCATGTGTTACCTAGTTACCTTGAACACCGGTATAACTATTGAATGAACATTACTGATATAGACCAGCATATGTAACCTAGTTACCTTGAACACCGGTATAACTATTGAACACTACTGATATAGACCATCATGTGTTACCTAGTTACCTTGAACACCGGTATAACTATTGAAT
>NW_018404202.1:47956-76718 GCF_002113885.1 Mizuhopecten yessoensis
CTGTAACATTAAGTTTGACTCCTGTCCTGTGTACTGACAGGTATGGTGACGGTGTTCTGTGCCAGGCTGTAACATTAAGTTTGACTCCTGTCCTGTGTACTGACAGGTATGGTGACGGTATTCTGTAACATTAAGTTTGACTCCTGTCCTGTGTACTGACAGGTATGGTGACGGGGTTCTGTGCCAGGCTGTAACATTAAGTTTGACTCCTGTCCTGTGTACTGACAGGTATGGTGACGGTGTTCTGTGCCAGGCTTGGATGGCACAACTTAGAGCTCATACTCTCACAGTTCCAACACCGTCTGACCTTTGGTGTGCAGCGAGAACTATGCGACCTTGTCCGACTGACGCTGCTGAACGGACAGCGAGCTCGTGTGCTGTTTAATGCAGGTTTTCACACAGTGGCTTCACTAGTTAGTGCTGCTCCTGCTGATGTTGAAGCAGTTCTGAAAAGTTCTTCACCATTTCAGAGGTAAAATATCACATTTGTGTGAAATGATATGTGAATAATTGAACAATTTTGCTTCTAACATTTTCCCTATTCCTGAAATATTTCTAAAACTTGGAAAATAATTTATGATCATAAAAAGAATTCTGTAGAGTATATGATCATATTAATGAAATCAAACACTGACGCATGTTCACATCTTAAGTTAAATACGATAGCAAAAATATTCAACTTTTCTTGAATTTCCATTAGTTGGAGGATTCAGTGTTCAGTAAATAGTGAAATTTTGGGTCGTCTTCGACATTTAGTTAATTAAAAGCCAGCATGAATAATTGTAATTTTATAGCAACAAGAAGCAGGAAAATGAAACAGAATGGGAGGCTGAACAACGACGCAAATCTCGCTGTATCTGGCTAACAGGGAGGAAGGGTGTGACTGAAGAGGAGGCCGCCCTCGCCATCATAGCAGAGGCCAAATCTGTGATTCAGGAGGAGCTTGGGGGACTAGGCATACAATGGAGAGACAACCAGGAGTTGGAGTCTGGTGAAAGAGGGGCGGGGTCTAGTGACAATGACACCGAGCAGGGTGATGGAGGGACACAGCCTATAAACAAAAGTGTGGATAATTCATCTGATACAAATACTCGGGTTCAGATTGATTCAAGGAACTCACAGTCTAACATTAATATATCAAACCACAGTGATAGGTCTGTCATCATTGGTCCAGGACGAGGCGGAAGGACAACAAGACCTCGTACAAAATATAGGCGGTCAATCAACCGGTCAAATATAAGTCTCACAAGTAAAGGGAACGGATCTCCAATACAACACCAGTCGGTAAAGGTCAGTCCGCAGTGTAGGGATCAACACAAGACTATGGACCTACAGGTCATAGTCAGTCCTCCAGGCAAAGCTGTGATAAGGTCAAGGTCAAAACCTATCTCCATTCAAGGTCATTTAAAGGACAGTGCTATAGAAAAAGTAGTCACATCCAGGAATTCTATTTGTGCCTTGACAAATAATCAAGTCGGCCATATTTCTAACGGTGCTAGTCAAATGAAATCTGTGATAGGAAATTCTGTGTATGAATTACGGAGCACTACCCCATCGGTGGATTCTGATGATGATGAAAATTCAATTAAACATGTTACTGTATCACAGTCGGAGCCCTATGACTGTGGACAGCGGACGATATCAGTCTCCGACGATAGATTTAAACCTTCTATGGGAGGAAGTGTGAATATTCAGCATTCCATGAAGACAACATCTAAAACTGTAATTTCACAAAAGGAACAAGACTCTACAAAGACACTACCAAACCCCGTTGTTGTAGAAGTTGACATCCACGCTGGTACCTCTGTGTCCAGTTGTACCGAAACACTCGGTAGTGTTGGGACTGGGAAACAGTCAACTAGTCCAATTAAGTTTGATCAGATCATTGATGACATGAGCTTTACATTTGATGATTCTTTTGGCTTGTCTGGCCTTACAGGAAAGGAGGTCAAAGGTCCTGAGAAGGCTGATAAAGCACAGATGAATGATCTTGACACTATCAATAATGAGATTGTGTGTACAGAATCTCCACAGCTTGGAGATGGTGATTGTGATGAGGGGGTAGACAGTATAGAGGTCCCGTCACAAGTGGGGGGAAGGTCTGATTCTGGTGAAAAAAATACCAAAGTTAAAAATTCAGTAACATTTTACCCAGGATCCTCCGCAAGCAATGCCACCACCACAACAGCAGACTCTGTGTCGGCACACAAACATTCCAGGGACATTCAAAACACACAGAATGAGTTTGCTGATAGTTTTGAGCTGGATACACAGACAGATTTTATGATGCGAAATGTTTCTGAGACTCGGGGTTGTAAAAATGAATCTCTTACCACTAGAAGTGTTCACAAGGGAGACAACTCTCCTCCTCTTTATTCTGAGGATCTAGCCAGTGGTGAAATGTTAGAGGGTAGGAAACCTGACAGGAAATCAGATAGAAAAATGTGTAACAGGGACGTGGAGGATTCACACAGCAATAATGGAAGGGACAGAAAAGAACAGATGTCTGAGACTGCCAATGCTGTGAATATAGGACATGTTAGCAGGCAAAAGGATTCCATACAAAGCTCTTACATACAAAACCCTGTGATTGTTCATAAAAAAGTCTCTGTAATTGATTGTATTCAAGGTCCTTTGACTGACAATTCTCTACATGATGTGTCGATGGAGTTAATTGCAGCCAGTAACTTTGATGACAGACGATTTGGTTATGCTGAGGAGGATGCATTTGAATTGACTGGAAATGAAATATCTAATAGTTCATATGGTGATCTACGTATTGTTCCTCCTAATGTTGTTAGAAATACTTCCCCTGTACAGAGAACAAGGAAAGGGGCCCCTCCACAGGGTCAACTGACACAGGACTTGGTTTTAGCTTTGGAAATGAGTGATTCATTTAGCTGCACTGCTGCTTTGGCTGTGGAAGTAGAGCAAAGTAGCAAAAATTGTATAGGGTCAGGGGTCAACAATAGTGATTCGAAACCTATGGGGTCAGGGGTCAACAATAGTGATTCAAAACCTATGGGGTCAGGGGTCAACAATAGTGATTCAAAACCTATGGGATCAGGGGTCAACAATAGTGATTCAAAACCTATGGGGTCAGGGGTCAACAATAGTGATTTGAAACCTATGGGGTCAGGGTTCAACAAAAGTGATTCGAAACCTATGGGGTCAGGGGTCAACAAAAGTGATTCAAAACCTATGGGGTCAGGGGTCAACAATAGTGATTTGAAACCTGTGAGGTCAGGGGTCAACAATAGTGATTCAAAACCTATGGGATCAGGGGTCAACAATAGTGATTCAAAACCTATGGGGTCAAGGGTCAACAATAGTGATTTGAAACCTATGGGGTCAGGGTTCAACAATAGTGATTTGAAACCTATGGGGTCAGGGGTCAGCAATATTGATTCCAAACCCATAGGATCAGGAGTCAGCAATAGTGACCCAAAATGTACAGGTTCTGGAGTCAGGAATAATGACTTGAAAACCAAAAGGACTGTAGCTAGCAATTGTGTTCCAAAATCAAATGGGGTCAGGATTAAGGATCGCAAGCCTGAAAGCGTGCAGTGTGAATCTGTAGATGTTGTACAGATTTGTGATCGGGAAAATGAAATTGATAGCATGGATGAGTCTCTCACGATTTCTATGGTGGAGAAAGCTTTAGAGATAAACATGGTGGAAAATACAGAAAAAGACATGTTTAATGGCTATACACAAACTGTACCCAACAATACGGAAAATAACAACCCACAGCTAGATACTGTAGTAAAACCAGTAGCATTTCTTAAAACCCGGTGTGAAACAGCTGGTGTCAGTTCATGTACAGACAAAAATACAAGTGTTGAACAAAACAAGATCAACAAATTGTCAAATGCTCAGCCAACCCATCAAAAGAAATCTGTGTCAATTACTAGCAGTCACAAACACCTGAGTCCAGGGACCCTCAACTTCCTAAACAGTATGTGTGAGTCAGGCTCAGTGTCTAACGGGACAAACAACAGAAAACCAACAGGTTCTGTACAGTCTGAGAAAAAATCTGCTTCTATAACAAACAATATATGCCTGTCGTCAGATGCTGGCCTTGAAGACAGTGTGAGGATTACTAGGTCTGCTCGTAAACGTCGGAGCACAGAGAAAGGTGAAGCTGATAAGTCCAAGAAACAGGTCACTTCTGGTTCTGGTGAAAAGGAGGACTCAATACAGAACCTGAGCACAAACAGTGACTGTTTACCTCCAACACCCCCGCCTACCAACTGTATGTCTCCTCACATGTCTCTGAGGAAAGTAACACCTCTGAAACCCAGAACGCCACGGCGGGGGAAGGCCAGCCAGAAACTTGACCTGTGTGTCGGTACAAGAAAGCCAAACAGTTCTAAAGGTATGTTATGTCCGGTAGATAGGTCACTGTTGATCATTTCTACATGTGACGGCAGTCACCACTCTTTAAAAGTAAACCCAAATTGTTTTAAATAGTATGAAATATATACACTTTAGTTATAACAGCGGAGTGTAATACCAGAGAGGAAATAATTCTGAACAGAAGCAATTTCAACTCAAAATTGGATACTCCAGGTATGTCATGGTTTTACAAAATAAAAATCTGGAGATGGAGATGAATATATTACAGTAACATGTTTGTTTTTGCCCTTAGGTATGTAAAGGCTATGTAACCAATCTTACCCAAGCTGATACAATGATCAGGGTCTGCATAAAAGGCAGTAGCTGTTTATACAATCACATTCAATCATGGTATACAGTGATTGGGCATAGTAAGAGTAAGAAGCCTGTTTGAAGTTCAGTATCATATGTCAAGGTTATTGGTAAAAGCTATAATTTTGCTCAATATGACTTAGAACACAAACGGTGTAAAGGCCGTACATGTGTGTCCAATCCCATTTAAATTAGGAAAAGTTAATAATCTTTGAATAGGATAAACATCTTAGAAATTCAAGGACAGGTAAAGGTCATTGGTGAAATCTATGATCAGACTTGGTTTAGTCTGCACTATCTAGAATCCACCTCCAAATACGGTAAGAGTCCAATGACTGATTTCCGTTTTCAGACAGTGATCTCCATCCCTGCGACCCCCCTAATGTGGTGTATGAGGAACGCCTGCCTGTGATTGACCCTAACGACAGTGGTATACCCTGTACTCAGGCCAGCTTCACCATTGTGGACGTTTGTGCTGACCGCCGCTTGTTTGACACCTTCATCAAGGAGTGGGCTACAAAGAGCTACTACACTTTGTCGGTGGCTTGCGAGAACCGGCCACTGACGCCAGTGGCTGGTGGTGGCATTGGTGGCAACTTTGGTGCGCGTAAGTTTTATGACATCAGGACAAAGTAATTACAAGCAAACATTAACACTGATTCAATGTATTTTATGATTTCAGATGATTTAAAATAACAACAGTCCTGTTATAGATTTATATTAAAGGTTTTTGGAATTGTCCCATATGATAACTAAGAAGTGAGTTGACTTGTTGGTAAGTTTTACAGGTTGTAAACAAAACAGTCCTCCTGTTTGCTATAGTAAAGGCATTTAAATAATAGAAGTCCTTCATTATGATCTACCAGACTTTTTTTATATCAAAAGTATGGAAACGGAATGATATGGCTACGTCTTATACTCTCAGTTCCAATGTCTGGTTCATTCACTTTATTGGTGATTATACATTGATATCTGATGTCACAAGCCATACAAGATGATACTTTATTTGACTGTTTTGCCAATGTATTTGAGGAAAACCCTGTACGATAACTCACCGGGTACATCGTAGATGTTATCCATGGTTGATGGTTGTGATGTCATTCATGGATGATGTACATCGTTTACATTGTAATAACTTGTCTTTAACATTGTTTTGTTACCATACAGCTGGGTCACGAGATAAAGGTGGTGTAGTGGATGGACTGGAGGTGGAGGGGGCGGAGCTTGTAGTGGTGGGCGTGGCTATCTGCTGGGAGAACAGGGATGCGTACTATGTCGCCCTCACTAAAGAAAACTCTGATTGTGAGCACTATTAAGATCTTGCATGATCTATACTCTGTGATAGCAAACAGTGAACTGAAACATTATCAAATAAATGTGATTGTTGGAATGTTGTACTAGATTATGGATATTAGGCCAAAAAAAATTGATGACATGGTTCTCAGCCCCGCGCGCATTTCATTTTAGGGCACTGCATCGCTGATTTTATTGTGAAAGTAATAACAAAAAATCATGAATGCATGAATCATGTATACAACTGATGGTAAGCTGTTATCTACATAGTATACAACTGATTGTAAGCTGTTATCTACATAGCATACAACTGATGGTAAGCTGTTATCTACATCGTATACAAATGATGGTAAGCTGTTATCTACATGGTATACAACTGATGGTAAGCTGTTATCTCCATAGTATACAACTGATGGTAAGCTGTGATCTACTGTTATCTACATAGTGTACAACTGATGGTAAGCTTTTATCTACATAGTATGCAACTGATGGTAAGCTGTTATCTACATGGTATACAACTGATGGTAAGCTGTTATCCACATAGTATACAACTGATGGTAAGCTGCTATCTACTGTTATCTACATAGTATACAAATGATGGTAAGCTGTTATCTATATAGTATACAAGTGACGATAAGCTGTTATCTACATAGTATACATCTGATGGTAAGCTGTGATCTACATAGTATACAACTGATGGTAACCTGTTATCTACTGTTATCTACATAGTATCCAACTGATGGTAAGCTGTTATCTACATGGTATACAACTGATGGTAAGCTGTTATCCACTGTTATCTACATAGTATACAACTGATTGTAAGCTGTTATCTACATAGCATACAACTGATGGTAAGCTGTTATCTAAATAGTATACAACTGATGATAAGCCGTTATCTACATAGTATACAACTGATGGAAAGCTGTTATCTACTGTTATCTACATAATATACAACTGATGATAAGCTGTTATCTACTGTTATCTACATAATATACAACTGATGGTAAGCTGTTATCTTCTGTTATCTACATAGTATACAACTGATAGTAAGCTGTTATCTACTGTTAACTACATAGTATACAACTGATGGTAAGCTTTTATCTACATAGTATACAACTGATGGTACGCTGTTATCTACTGTTATCTACATAGTGTACAACTGATGGTAAGCTTTTATCTACTGTTATCTACATAGTATACAACTTATGGTAAGCTGTTATCTACATAGTATAAAACTGATGGTAAGCTGTTATCTATATAGTATACAATTGATGATAAGCTGTTATCTACATAGTATATAACTTATGATAAGCTGTTATCTACATAGTGTACAACTGATGGTAAGCTGTTATCTACAGAGTATAAAACTGATGGTAAGCTGTTATCTACATATTATACAACTGAGGGTAAGCTGTTATCTACTGTTATCTACGTAGTATACAACTGATGGTAAGCTGTTAACTACTGTTATCTACATAGTATACAACTAATGGTAAGCTGTTATCTATATAGTATACAAGTGATGATAAGCTGTTACCTACATAGTATACAACTTATGATAAGCTGTTATCTACATAGTATACATCTGATGGTAAGCTGTTATCTACTGTTACCTACATAGTATACAACTGATGGTAAGCTATTATCTACATAGTATACAACTGATGATAAGCTGTTATCTACATTGTATACAACTGATGGTAAGCTGTTATCTACATAGTATACAACTGATGGTAAGCTGTTATCTATATAGTATACAAGTGATGATAAGCTGTTATCTACATAGTATACAACTTATGATAAGCTGTTATCTACATAGTATACAACTGATGGTAAGCTGTTATCTACATAGTACTTCCATTAAGAATGATTTTTTCATTATATATGTCATATAAAAGATTTATGATGAGATTTATGAAGTATATATTGTTGTATATATATACCTACAAGTGAGTTGTGATCCAAACAGATGTTTGCCCGTCCTATAGCCAGTTTTTGGTTTTATGTTGACCTTTAGGTGACCTTGACGACAGCCTAACCCCACCGCCCATGGATACCAGTATCACTATAGAGACACGACTAAGTGGCCTACAGTCTGTTCTAGAGCAGGGTGTCTGTGGGGAGGAGCTGGTCAATATTGCCATGTTTGATGTGAAAGCCTCGTACTGTGTGCTAGTAAGGAGCTGTGGTATTGCCCCTAGGGGCCGATTCCAGGACCCAAAAGTCGCCTGTTGGTTGATGGACCCAGGGGCCAAAGAAAAGAACCTACATAGAATGGTCACCAACTACCTACCCACTGAAGTGCCTTTGTTAGAGGGTCAGTTCACACAGAAATACATCTTCTAAATGGTCAATACACAAAATTAGCATCACTGATTATGAGAGTACAAGAACTTTGGTCGAGGTTTCCTTTTCTGGCCCTATAATCTTTTATGATCAATCTGTGATACATGTAGAGAAACAAATCTTTGCATTGTTTCATTTCTGACTTCACGTAATGAAACACTTTAAATCTGTTCTCATGAACAATGAATCTTATTGTCATTGGAATTCCTCATAGAAGATCAGAGCAGATGACTTTGGGTAATGAAAATTCCTAAGAAATATGTAAGACTTGTTCATGCCTTGGGGTGTAGGCTAGGGTTGTTATTGAAAAGGTCAGATTTCTTCAATTTTGAAATCCTTAGCGGGTGATTTCCCAGTTCTACACCCCTGGGTATGAAACAGTATTATCATCCATTCCATACATCTGAATTAGCTCAGAAACCGTGAACAGGCATTCTGGCTACAATTTTGTAAAGTAACAGCAACAAACTAGTCAGAAAGTTTAGGATATCACACTTTATAAAGCACAGAAAATGAATCCAAACTTTCTGACCTATGTGTAAAGAACTAATTAGTTTCTATTTCATCAGCAGTCTCTTAATTTAAAAAAAAATTGTGATGCATGCATCATTTTTATCCCATTGTGTCATTAAGGAATTTGAATGCTGTATACACTGTGATCTTGTATCTCCTTTTCTATGTATTACATCAACAATATTAACTTTGTATTCCCAGAGTTATTTCTCTGTATATCTACGTGTATCTACTTCAGCAGCCTCGGTATAATATCAACAGTATTAACTTACTGTATATCTACGTGTATGTTGTGATCAGGTCTACATTGGTTATCTCCCCTCCCTCTAGGTATAGGTGGTGGAGTGGGCTTCAGCAGCCTCGGTATGATATCAACAGTATTAACTTACTGTATATCAACGTGTATGTTGTAATCAGGTCTACATTGGTTATCTCCCCTTCCTCTAGGTATAGGTGGAGAAGTGGGCTTCAGCAGCCTCGGTATGATATCAACAGTATAAACTTACTGTATATCAATGTGTATGTTGTAATCAGGTCTACATTGGTTATCTCCCCTCCCTCCAGGTATAGGTGGTGGAGTGGGCTTCAGCAGCCTAGGTATGACCCCACAGAACCCGGGGTCGGGACGTTTCCGGGCCACTACGGAGGCAGTGCTCACCCTACACCTGATGGACTACTTGCGGGCCTGTCTCCATAAGGAGGGTCTCCACCAGGCCTTTCAGAGGGTCGAGATGCCCTCCATTGTCACTCTGGCTAGGATGCAACTCAACGGCTTCGGTAGGTGATGATGACTGTGGAGGAAGCACTGGAAGTCATATAAATATTCTGTGATCCAGGTCCTATGCAGACAAACATTAATATTATGATAGAAAGTGTACTCGAGATATTTATTGTAATGAAGGACTCTTCCAGATATAAGTAATATTATTAATGTATAAATAATTATATTTGTGTTAATGTCAAAGTAAAACAAAGAAATAGTACAAACAGTTATTTCACCCACTAAAACTGAACAGCCTATAGTGCCAATGTCTTTGATACTACAACAACAAAAGGAACAATCAGTTTCAATCTTAGACATATCCTTAGCATTTATCACATGTTCATTATTTATCAGGAGGACGCCGGGCTCGTGACCGAAGGGTTGCTGGTTCGAGTCACATCACAGCACTGTGTTGTATCTTTGAGCAGGATACGTTACTCCGCTTGTTCCAGTCTACTCAGATGTAAATTAGTGTGTGGTTAGGCAGTGCTAGAATTGTAGAATGCTAGCTGTTCGCGCCGAAATGGCAGCACCGGCTGTATGCTACCCAGGGAGGTGAGAAAGATATTGGCTGGTTGCACCGGCTCTACAACCACGGATAATAATTTGTGAACCGCTTTGAGACGACCTATGAACTAGGTTGTGATAAAGCAGTATATAAGAGCCTCAAATTATTCATGATTATTTTTTATTATTGGCATTGTGAAGAAATGTGGGGGGAAAACAAACATTTTTCAAGTTCATGCTTAAACCCATAATTTTATCGAACTTTTTTTTATTCAATTTATGTATAAGCACGCATTGAACATCATCTGGCATTATTAGTACAAAAGTTATAGATTGAATTATAATTGAAGCTAAATATTGTTGCCCCCCACCCCCACCCCCAAAAAAACCCGTGTAATTTCAGCAAATTCTTTGCCATTCTGAAAGAGAAATAGTTATAACTGTTGACATAGTTGATCATAACCATCAAACTTTGATGCTACAAAATCAACAGCAATATACGATACAGAATGACAGTATTTAGTTATGTTCACATATGATCAGGTTTCAGTGAGGTGGAATGTGAGAGTCAACAGAGCGTTATGACGGCTAAACTGACGGCTCTGGAGGAGCAGGCGTACCAACTAGCTGGACATCCCTTCTCACTGACCAGTACAGAGGACGTAGCTCAGGTATAGAGACAGCCTCTAAACTACTCAAAGTAGACCTGATCAAATGGATTACAGTTACAATGTACTTGTAACACAGTTATCTAGATTGTAACACCTTGATCTAGATTGTCACAAAACGATTTAGAATGTAAACACCATAATCTAGATTGAAACACCTTGATCTAGATTGTAACACCTTAATCTAGATTGTAATACCATGATCTAGCTTGTAACTAAACGATTTAGATTGAAATACCATGATCTACATTGTAACACTACGATCAAGATTGCAACACCATATTATAGATTATAATACAGGACGATGTAACATGATCAAGATTGTTACACCATGTTCAAGATTGTAACACCATGATCAAGATTGTAACACCATGATCAAGATTGTAACACCATGTTCAAGATTGTAAAACCATGATCAAGATTGTAACACCATGATCAAGATTGTAACACCATGATCAAGATTATAACACCATGATCAAGATTGTTACACCATGATCAATATTGTAACACCATGATCAAGATTATAACACCATGATCAAAATTCTAACACCATATTCTAGATTCTAGATTATAACACCATGATCAAGATTGCAACACCATATTCTAGATTGCAACATCATGATCTAGATTGTAACACCTTGATATAGATTGTTACACCATGATCAAGATTGTAACACCATGTTCTAGATTGTTACACCATGTTCAAGGTTGTAACACCATATTCTAGATCATAAGTTACACCATGCTAGACATTTGCTGTAATAATATGCTTTAGATTGTTTCTGCAAAACAACACCCAATTGATAAACTTGGGCCTGCTATGTTAACTTAATACCATCCTTGATTTAAAACTATATTTTAATGGATTGTATCTGATTAACAAGGGGAGTAACTCTGTTTATCCTACATGTGCATTGCAATATTTGTGAAGCATGATTACAATATAATTTCAAAACTTCAATTTCAATTTTAAGGAGAAGCTTGCTGAACTGGTGCTCACTTTCCCATATGAAATCATTATAAATAAACTGACTTACTAGGAACAGAAAGTATGCTAATATATTGCAATAGTCCCTAAATATTGTTACATATCTATATATAAAAATTTGTTTGCAAATAGTGATGGGCTGATAATTGATTATAATCGAAAATTGATCGGTTTTGCCCTTTCCGATTTCTATTATCAATTACAAATTCCATAATCGATATAATCGGTTCATCTTTGTTTTCATTTCTTTCATGAAATTAAAGTGTTAAATGTTTTCAATGTAAATTTGTGCATTGAAAGTCTTATATTTAAAACTGCATAAAAATTGCTTGAAATTCATTCGGTATTAAAGAACAAAACACAGTGTACACCTTGTCTATTGATCTTATGGTAGTGTTCTCCCTTTATTTTGGTATTCTTTCCTATGAAATTATAACCGATTATGCAATCGATCATCCTTCGGTTTGCTAATTCTAATTACAAGCCGATTATGATTTTAACCCGATTGCTCATCACTACACAACATACCAAAAATAGCGTCCGCACATCGTCCACAAATGGTGCATACAACTGCGATTGTCGTTTGCCCCGTTGTGCGCTTTCTGCATAAATGTGCGATTTGGTACAATGGGTTGATCAATGTTACGAAATGAGAAATATCTGGAAGGCTCGTAAGGAATAAGGAACACTGTATATATAAATTGCTCATCAAATTAATTAGGACTATGTTTAATTTTACAATGCGTGTTACACAGCATAACAGTGACTGTTAGACTGTCAAGAATGGGTTTGGTTCCCAGGTAACAGAACAGGTACATGAGCAAAGTGGCAATGTTTACATTTGTACCTGTATATGGGACCATGTCCATATGTGTTATAATCTTACATGTGTCGATTTGGGTCGTTTTATATAGATAGAAAGATCAGCTTAAATATGAAGCTAGAATATAGAAACATGCTTAAATAATCAATTTATGTATTTAAACATGAAATTGCATATATCGTTAAAACCCTATATATCGTTAAACCTTATATATCGTTAAACCGTATATATCGTTAAACCCTATATATCGTTAAAACCCTATATATCGTTAAACCCTATATATCGTTAAACCGTATATATCGTTAAAACCCTATATATCCTTAAACCGTATATATCGTTAAGCCATTTCTCAGTTAACATCAACCACGATAGTCATCGCACAACGTTCGTCCATCGTCCGCACAAATGTGCGCAAGCAATAATCGTCTAGATTTTTATTATTCGCACATTAAACTTCTCGATCAGTGTGATCGTTACATTGTTACAATGTTGTATCTGTACTATAATGTTTCAATGATTTATTATTACCTTCACAGGGGCAAGTGGTTTATTAATCCCTTCACAGGGGCAAGTGGTTTATTAATCCCTTCACAGGGGCAAGTGGTTTATTAATACCTTCACAGGGGCAAGTGGTTTATTATTACCTTCATAGGGGCAAGTGGTTTATTAATCCCTTCACAGGGGCAAGTAGTTTTTTAATACCTTCACAGGGGCAAGTGGTTTATTAATACCTTCACAGGGGCAAGTGGTTTATTATTCCCTTCACAGGGGCAAGTGGTTTATTATTACCTTCACAGGGTCAAGTGGTTTATTATTCCCTTCACAGGGGCAAGTGGTTTATTAAACCCTTCACAGGGGCAAGTGGTTTATTAATACCTTCACAGGGGCAAGGATAAACCTGCTGTAACCCACTAGACGTTGTAACAGTCGACTGAGATGGCTTCACCGTGCAGAGTTAGGGTTTTCTTCAATCTAATTAAAACAAAATCTTAATTCCACTCTGATACTCTTCACTCAACGTAGAGTATTGGATTGGAATAAAAGATTTCATTTTGATCAGGTTGTTGATTTCTGTATTGCCTTCTTTGTAGTGAACAGTACTGTAGAAACCAAGCTGATCTGCCTGAACTGTCACAGTGATGTCCATGTTATACATTGCAACCATGTTTGAACTGTTTATAGGTCTTGTTCATTGAGTTACAACTTCCACCAAATGGTGACCCGAGCAGTGTGGGTCAAGTCCAGCTCCCGAGAAAGGCCCCTGCTACTCGACGAGGCCATCAGAAACCCCAATTCAGCACTTCTAAGGAAGTGTTGGAGAAGTTGAAAAAGCTGCATGATCTGCCGGGCCTGGTGCTGGAGTGGAGAAGGATCAGCAATGCCCTGACCAAGGTGGTGTTCCCCCTACAGAAGGAGAAAGTCCATGTATCCCATCTAAACATGCATCGCATCTTCAGTGATTGTCAGGTCCACACTGCCACTGGTAGGGTCAGCATGGCTGATCCGAACCTACAAAACATTCCTAAGGACTTTGAGATTTCTCTCCCAGGTAAGAAACTCCATAAACAGTAGGCCTTATAATGAGAAACAATTATCAACACTCCTGTGAGAAACAGTTGTGGACGAGCAGGCGGCGGCCGACCTGAGCTTTAGGTTGTGAAATCGTTGTAGACCTTGGCCTTTATATGAGAAAACATTTTTGAACTAAGACCTTAGTGCTGACTTAGTGCTTAGTGCAAAATTTATAATATGTTGTATAACCCCATATTAAATTCACAGAATAACTGGATTTACCTGTTCAGTTTGCTAGTGCAAATCATGATTCTTTATTCTAATTTTTTTCCAAATTAGAGCAAAATGTACAGCATCACGGTAAATTATCTGGGAGTTCATTTCAATACAAAAGAAACAAGTAGTGTTAATGTTTTAATACAGTGTAATATTTTGGCAAGATGTTATTGGTGAAAGCCCACCTGTAAACCAGACAGAATTGAGACAGACAAAAGTTGCTAGAGGCAAGGGAGGTAACTCCAGACTGAGATATTTCACTGGAGGACCTAGGCAGTCTGTATCAGCAGGAAATAGTGGAGCATCCTGGGCCGTCAGCATGAGGCATGCTTTTATACCGTTTACAGGTGAGGGAGTGTAAACATTCTCACCATTCACAGGTAATTAAGAGAGTGTAAAAATTCTAACCATTCACAGGTAAAGGAGTGTAAACATTCTCAACATTCACAGATAAGGGAGTGTGAAAATATTCTCACCATTCATAGGTAAGGAAGTATACAAACTCTCATCATTTACAGGTGAGGTAGTGTAAAAATTCTCACCATTCACAGGTGAAGGAGTTAAAAAGTCAAACCATTCACATGTGAAGGAGTGTAAAAATTCTCACCATTCACAGGTAAGGGAGTGTAAAAATTCTCACCATTCACAGATGAGGGAGTGTAAAAATTCTCACCATTCACAGGTAAGGGAGTGTAAAAATTCTCACCATTCACAGATGAGGGAGTGTAAAAATTCTCACCATTCACAGGTAAGGGAGTGTAAAAATTCTCACCATTCACAGATGAGGGAGTGTAAAAATTCTCACCATTCACAGGTAAGGGAGTGTAAAAATTCTCACCATTCACAGATGAGGGAGTGTAAAAATTCTCACCATTCACAGGTAAGGGAGTGTAAAAATTCTCACCATTCACAGATGAGGGAGTGTAAAAATTCTCACCATTCACAGGTAAAGGAGTTAAAAAGTCAAACCATTCACATGTGAAGGAGTGTAAAAATTCTCACCATTCACAGGTAAGGGAGTTTAAAAATTCTCACCATTCACAGATGAGGGAGTGTAAAAATTCTCACCATTCACAGGTAAAGGAGTGTAACATTTCTCATCATACACTGGTTTGTGAGTGTAAATATTCTCACCATTCACAGGTAAGGGAGTGTAAAAATTCTCATTATTCACAAGTGAAATAGTGTTTGTGAAGTCTATATTCATTACATGTCAATATACTTTGTTTTGTCAATATACTTTGTTTTGTCGTATCTACTGCAGTTTAGTGTTATGATGGTGGAAGGATTTTCAGACTTCGATTTCATTTGAAAATTAAGGATTATATAAGTTACTGTAAAATAGATGATATTGACATAATCTAGATCAATAGTAATGTACGTCATACTTTATGTTGTTTCTTTAAAGTCGTGTATTGTGTGAAGACAAACAAACAAGACCACAACATACCAACTGATATCTATATTGAATGTTACTGTAACAATGGAAATTATGTAAAGCAAGATAAATAGGTCTACATGTTTTTGTTTGCATTTTCGATTCCATTTGCCTAGAACAACCAATCAGTTTCAGAATGAATTGTCCTGTAAATTAGACAACAGAGAAAAATATCTAAATATTATAAAATACTAGACAACAGAGTAAAAAGATCTAAATATTATAAAATACTAGACAACAGAGAAAAAATATCTAACTATTATAAAATACTAGACAACAGAGAAAAAATATCTAACTATTATAAAATACTAGACAACAGAGAAAAAATATCTAACTATTATAAAATACTAGACAACAGAGAAGAAATCCTCTAATATTCTGTAAAGAAGCCTTCAGTTTCCCCGAGTCCGTTCTTGCTGATTTCAGGCGGAGCGATCTTGGCTGCGGACTACTCACAACTAGAGTTACGAATGATTGCCCACTTGTCAGGTGATGTCAAACTCACACGCATTCTGAACCGGGATGGTGATGTGTTTAAGATGATCGCAGCTCAATGGAAAAGTGTGTCTATTGAGCATGTCACACCCCAACAGAGGCAGCAGGCAAAACAGGTAACTATACCACTTAGAGATGTATACCTTGTAAAATCAGGTGTACTGTCATGTCACACCCCAACAGAGACAGCAGGCAAAACAGGTAACTACACCACTTAGTGATGTATACCTTGTAAAATCAGGTGTACTGTCATGTCACACCCCAACAGAGACAACAGACAAAACAGGTGACTATACCACTTAAAGATGTATACCATGAAAAATCAGGTGTACTGTCATGTCACACCCCAACAGAGACAACAGACAAAACAGGTAACTATACCATTTAGAGATGTATACTGTGTAAAATCAGGTGTACTGTCATGTCACACCCCAACAGAGACAGCAGACAAAACAGGTAACTATACCACTTAGAGATGTATACTGTGTAAAATCAGGTTAGCTGTGTCAAGCATTAAAGTAATGTTTATTAATCTGTAGATGAAAACAATGATGAATCAGGAATAAAATACAGAAGCCATAATTGCTTTTCTAATGATAAATAGCCATCAAAATGTTATCATAAAGCATATGAGGGTCATTAATTGGTTAATAATTAATGTTGCCATTAAATTTAACACGCTATAGGTGTGTTATGGTATGGTGTATGGTATTGGACCCAAGGCCCTGGGAGAACAGCTGGAAGTGGATCAGAATGAGGCTGCTGTATTTATCGAGACGTTCAAATCAAGATATCCAGGTATAAAGCTATTTGTTGTATTTAACAGTGGACCTGTACCACATGTAAGTTGTCCTTTCCTGATGACTAAAATAGCACAGCTTTATTGTTCTGACAAATATCTCTGCATGTAAACAACACAGAATGTCAGATACAGCCGTTTGTGTGGTATTGCTTTATCGCACACCTTCAATAATAGTTATTGGTCTTTATATACCTGTTATAATATCTGCAAAACATTTTTTTATGATATTCCCTGATTGAGTTTTCATTGTGGTCCCTAAAGGATGATTAACAGGTACATAACAATGATGTAGAGGATGGACTAATGACATATGTTATATCAATACAGCCACCAAGGGATACAGATTTGGTCCTATTTTCAGTTGATTTGACTTGAGTTTCAACTAACAGGAAGCTCTAGTTAGATTCTGCTAATACATTCTCTATCACAAACATGTGATACAAGGCTCTGTGTCATAGAGGCACGATCACAGTCAGATGAAATGGGTAGCAACACCTGAAACAGGTCAATCAATTAGCAGCACCTTCAGTGATTTACAGGTAGGGTATCGACACTTGTGTCCTGAACCAGATCAGTTACAGTTAATGGAGATTGTTTTTGAAGGAATGAGTGCGTATCAGTTAAAGGGAATGGAGATTGTTTTTGTAGGTATGAGGACGTATCAGTTACAGGGAATTGTAGGTGTGAGGATGTATCAGTTACAGGAGTTGGAGATTGTTTTTGTAGGTATGAGGACGTATCAGTTACAGGGAATTGTAGGTGTGAGGGCGTATCAGTTACAGGGAATTGTAGGTGTGAGGATGTATCAGTTACAGGGAATTGTAGGTGTGAGGATGTATCAGTCAGGGAATTGTAGGTGTGAGGACGTATCAGATACAGGGAATTGTAGGTATGAGGGCGTATCAGTTACAGGTAATTGTAGGTGTGAGGATGTATCAGTTACAGGGAATTGTAGGTGTGAGGATGTATCAGTTACAGGGAATTGTAGGTATGAGGACGTATTAATTACAGGGAATTGTAGGTATGAGGATGTATCAGTTACAGGGAATTGTAGGTGTGAGGACGTATCAGTTACAGGGAATGGAGATTGTTTTTGTAGGTATGAGGACGAATCAGATACAGGGAATTGTAGGTATGAGGGCGTATCAGTTACAGGGAATTGTAGGTGTGAGGATGTATCAGTTACAGGGAATTGTAGGTGTGAGGACGTATCAGTTACAGGGAATGGAGATTGTTTTTGTAGGTATGAGGACGAATCAGATACAGGGAATTGTAGGTATGAGGGCGTATCAGTTACAGGGAATTGTAGGTGTGAGGATGTATCAGTTACAGGGAATTGTAGGTGTGAGGATGTATCAGTTACAGGGAATTGTAGGTGTGAGGACGTATCAGTTACAGGGAATGGAGATTGTTTTTGTAGGTGTGAGGACGTATCAGTTACAGGGAGTTGTAGGTGTGAGGATGTATCAGTTACAGGGAATGGAGATTGTTTTTGTGGGGGTGAGGACGTATCAGTTACAGGGAGTTGTAGGTGTGAGGATGTATCAGTTACAGGGAATTGTAGGTATGAGGACGTATTAATTACAGGGAATTGTAGGTATGAGGATGTATCACTTACAGGGAATTGTAGGTGTGAGGACGTATCAGTTACAGGTAATTGTAGGTGTGAGGACGTATCAGTTACAGGGAATTGTAGGTGTGAGGACGTATCAGTTACAGGGGATGGAGATTGTATTTGTAGGTGTGAGGATGTATCAGTTACAGAGAATTGTAGGTGTGAGGACATATTAATTACAGGGAATTGTAGGTGAGAGGACGTATCAGTTACAGGGAATGGTAGGTATGAGGACGTATCAGTTACAGAGAATGGAGATTGTTTTTGTAGGTGTAAGGACGTATCAGTTACAGGGAATTGAAGGTGTGAGGACGTATCAGTTACAGGGAATGGAGATTGTATGTGTAGGTATGAGGACGTATCAGTTACAGAGAATTGTAGGTGTGAGGATGTATCAGTTACAGGGAATGGAGATTGTATTTGTAAGTGTGGGGATGTATCAGTTACAGGGAATTGTAGGTGTGAGGATGTATCAGTTACAGGGAATGGAGATTGTATTTGTAGGTGTGGGGATGTATCAGTTACAGGGAATTGTAGGTGTGAGGATGTATCAGTTACAGGGAATGGAGATTGTATTTGTAGGTGTGGGGATGTATCAGTTACAGGGAATTGTAGGTGTGAGGATGTATCAGTTACAGGGAATTGTAGGTGTGAGGATGTATCAGTTACAGAGAATTGTAGGTATGAGGACGTATCAGTTACAGAGAATTGTAGGTGTGAGGACGTATCAGTTACAGGGAATTGTAGGGGTGAGGATGTATCAGTTACAGGGAATGGAGTTGACATATCAGTTACAGGGAATGGAGATTGTTTTTGTAGGTTTGGGGATGTATCAGTTGCAGGGAATTGTAGGTGTGAGGATGTATCAGGTACAGAGAATTGTAGGTATGAGGATGTATCAGTTACAGGGAATTGGAGGTGTGAGGATGTATCAGTTACGGAGAATTGTAGGTATGAGGACGTATCAGTTACAGAGACTTGTAGGTGTGAGGATGTATCAGTTACAGGGAATTGTAGGTGTGAGGATGTATCAGTTACAGGGAATGGAGATGACATATCAGTTACAGGGAATGGAGATTGTTTTTGTAGGTATGAGGACGTTCCTGAGGAAGTCAGTGGAGACCTGCAGAGAGAAGGGCTATGTAGAAACAATCCTGGGCAGACGTCGTTATCTCCCTTCCATCAGAGATACCAATCCACACGCCAGAGCTCACGTAAGTCGAAGCACCAACAGAAACACACAAAAGATAGATGTACGTTTTGTAATAAAGAAGTGTAATGCATCAACAAGTAGTCTATTTTTACTGGCTTATAATTTTTGGATAAAAGAAATGAATTGTTAAAAAAATGTGAAAAATAAATAAGTAACATATAATATAATATGAATATTAACTGAGAAAATGGGCACTTATTATTTCAGTTGCTGTCAAATCTTGCTTGTTGATTTTAGGTATGGTCAGTGTGTCTCACAGCAGAACTACACTAGGATGCTATAATGCTAGCAAATAACAGTTTATATCTATCCTCAGAATCGTAGGAGTAGGGATGTTCTGGAACTAACCAGTCTATAATTAGTTTCCGTACCATTCGAAACTCCTTGTGATCTTACAGAGTTATGGCCCTTTATTAACCTTGTACAGGGCATAGATAATATACTGTGTCAAATTTTGAATGTGTTCTCATCTTTAGATGGTGGAGTGTTGCAAACTAAAATTTTGTTCATTCTTATATATATAGTAATGGCCCAATATTTTGATGCCAGATATTGTCTAGAGATGAGGACTATGCTCACAATACATTTAATTGTTCTGTTTAAAAAGTTTTCCAAAACTTTATCTTTTTCAACTTTTAGAATTGAGCACAATCAATATCACATGTTTGAATTTTAGACCATCATCATAAGATGGCAGGCTAGTAAACTGTCCTTTGTCTGACGTCATAATTGAACAATTCTTATCACTATTTCTAACTATTTCTCAAGTGCTGGATGGATCTTTTTTCAGATTTCATATAAAGGTTCCCCTTAGTCCTTAATTTGTTGTACATGTTTATCTTAAGATTGATCTGCAGAACAAGATGCTGCCTCACGACCATCTTGAATTTTGACAGATCAGGTTTATTACACTAACTGCTGGACAGAAAATACATACTTGTATAACTGTCCTATAAATGTGTGTACAGGCAGAGAGGCAGGCAGTGAATACAACTGTCCAGGGATCTGCAGCTGACCTCGTCAAGAAGGCAATGAACCGTATTGATGTGAGGTTGTCCGATGTATTCCCAGAGTGCAGCTTGGCTCACCGACAGAAGCCCACAGTCCGAGGTAAAATGATGCTGTTTGAGCTACGAAAGTATTGTTACAGTATCTACATACAAATTTAAATCTGATTTGTAAAGTTACATTTAGTCAATGATAGCCAGGCTATCAAGTTTTGTTGTGCTCACAAGTATTTTGGTGTTATTTAGGGGACGTTGTCTCTGTATTTCAGAATTTGTCAATGCATCTTGACTACAGTTTAACTGCATTAAATTTTATTTTACTGGTGACATCGAGCAAAACCAGTGTATCAATATGGTTCTAGGGAAATATAGCCATTTAAAACCGACAGTACCACCAAAAGTGAGAAAACACCTACTAATGTTGACTACACCTTATCTATTAATATCATTATAGGTACCTATGGAAAGAACAGAGCAAATGGTGTTTATAAAGCGCCCTCTGGTGGTTACCTTGTGCTACAACTCCACGACGAACTCATTTACGAAGTTTCCTGTGCTGATGTTACAGAGGCAGCTAAGATCATTAAGCACGAAATGGAACATGCTATGACAATGTCGGTCCTCATGCCAGTCAAGGTCAAGGTCGGCCCAAGTTGGGGAAAACTTGAAGACATTGAGATATAATGAATTAATCCTTAAAAATGTATTGGGCTTTCATGTATATAAAATGTAGATAATGATTGATGACACATGTTAAACTACATTTGCCCCTGTTTATGTATAAGTACGAAGCAACTGTTCAAATCGATAGAGAGTGCATACGCCTGCGAAGTCATTGAAAACTCCACACACAAGATAGATTAATTTTGTTTGCTTTGCAATTTCCACGGATTATGATTTTGCAATCGAGACATGTAAAGGAACTAAATGTTTGCAGTGTTTTAGCACGGAGACAGGGCACTCGGCATATAAAGTGTTTTAGCACAGAGACAGGGTACTCGGCATATAAAGTGTTTTAGCACAGAGACAGGGTACTCGGCATATAAAGTGTTTTAGCACAGAGACATGGCACTCGGCATATAAAGGGTTTTAGCACAGAGACAGGGCACTCGGCATATAAAGAGTTTTAGCACAGAGACAGGGCACTCGGCATATAAAGCGTTTTAGCACAGAGACAGGGCACTCGGCATATAAAGTGTTTTAGCACAGAGACAGGGCACTCGGCATATAAAGTGTCAAACAGTCAAATGAATAGGCATATTGAGCAACAAGAAGTAAGTGATTTTATTAAACACATCAACAAAACTATTAGATGTGTGATTTAATCTATATTCAAAAAATATTGTATGACCCTTTAAGTGTATGAATCGTCACAACTACATGTGTGCTAATCCCTGACGACTTTATGGTTATGAAATTTGTTGTCGCATGTCATGTTATTTTGTGATCACCTTATTAACCTGCAAAATTGCAAAAATATTATCTCCGCGGAAATACTCTTCTACATTGTAAATTTTTACAGCATAAAATTGAAGCACAAAGACAAGTGGAATACAATGTAGAGGTTTGTTTTGTATTCTAGCTGTGATAGGATAAGGTCTGTCTATATTATATAGGTCTGTCTATATCATATAGGTCTGTCTATATTATATAGGTCTGTCTATATTATATAGGTATATATTATATAGGTCTGTCTATATTATATAGGTCTGTCTATATTATAGGTCTATATTATATAGGTCCTATATAATATAGACCTATATAATATAGACAGACCTTATCCTATCACAGCTAGAATACAAAACAAACCTCTACATTATATTATATAGGTCTATATTATATAGGTCTGTCTATATTATATATGTCTGTCTATATTATAGGTCTATATTATATATGTCTGTCTATATTATAGGTCTATATTATATAGGTCCTATATAATATAGACCTATATACTATAGACAGACCTTATCCTATCACAGCTAGAATACAAAACAAACCTCTACATTATATTATATAGGTCTATATTATATAGGTCTATATTATATAGGTCTGTATTATATAGGTATGTCTATATTATATAGGTCTGTCTATATCATATAGGTCTGTCTATATTATATAGTTCTGTCTATATTATATAGGTCTGTCTATATTAGATAGGTCTATATTATATAGGTCTGTATTATATAGGTCTGTCTATATTATATAGGTCTGTCTATATTATATAGGTCTATATTATATAGGTCTGTCTATATTATATAGGTCTATATTGTATAGGTCTGTATTATATAGGTCTGTCTATATTATATTTGGACACTGTTAATGGAGTTTATTAATTGTGTACAACAATGTAAAAGTAATGAGGGTTTTATTTATTTTTATTTAGAATGCAAATTAAACCAACATGTTTCTTTCTTATGGAAATTAATGTAAAATAAATCTGTGTGGTAGGTATTCAGTTTACAGAAAACCAGTTTACATCTGTTACAGAAAACCAGTTTACATCTGTTACAGATAACCAGTTTTCATCAGTTTACAGATAACCAGTTTACATCTGTTACAGATAACCAGTTTTCATCTATAAACAAAATTAAGTTGTTAAATGTATTTGTCAGTAACTGTGGTATTCTGCTGAGATATTTATGTATTGATATTTTTATATATAGATATATATATATGCATGTCGTTCTGTAATCAAACTCCCTGAAGCTTTGTTATTTAAAGATCGATTAAACTTGTTAAATTTACGCCAGACAACAATATCACTGTTCAATGAATTCCCTATTTTTGTTACTGTTATAATTGGAATTTGATTTTTAATGCTTGCTATTTTGTTGAATTAATTTATTAATTTTTATTTCCTTTTTCCATCCCACTTTATTGTGGATATATATATGCACCAGCTAAATGGTTGTTGAAATATATTATTATCATGTTTATTTAATCCTATCAAATATTTTTGCCTGTTTGATTATTATATCATCTTCCTTATAAAACAAAAGAAAACGAGTGATGAAATTTCAATTTGTGTTGACCTTAAAATGTAAGTTTTATGGTATACTGCAAAAAAAATTATAAGTTTAATGGTATACTACAGAAAAATTCTAAGTTTAATGGTATACTGCAGAAATATTGTAAGTTTAATGGTATACTGTAGAAAAATTGTAAGTTTAATGGTATACTGCAGAAATATTGTAAGTTTAATGGTATACTGCAGAAAAATTGTAAACTGTAGTAATTGTATGAGTGCCTTTCTTGAGATATCATGGATTTCTTATAATTTTCTGTGACGTTTTTATGGAAGACGATGTACATGTAACTAAATATTACACACATAAGTACTGTACAGGTACAGGTACAGTGAGGTTGACTTTGTGTAATAAAATAAAATGTCTATATTGTATCTCTCGTGTTCTCTGCACCCCTGGAATATATGGCGGTGAAATTGAAGGCTCTTTCTGTGCCACCTTGTGGTGGTACAATAGACTGGTGTGATCCTTTGATGTATTTCAAAATAATCTTGCGGCACCTTTACAGTAAAATTGACTGGCTTTGAAGGTAGGTGTAACCCCTCTGTATTCTTCAGAGGCTAGGTATCAGTGTAGCGGTTGGTCAGTGTGTTTTTTACCTGAAACCAATCAAATAGCTCACCACCCACCTTCGATTTTCGTAACCCCTTGTATTTTCTGAATGATATTAAACATGTATACATACTGTATTTCATGATTCCTAACCTCCCTTGTATCATCAGACCTATGTGAAATATTGTACTCAAAAGAATAAATAAATGTTATGAACTTGTAATGTTGTCTAGTGTTCCTTTAACTAAACATCACTAATTAGTGATATAATGAGTTTCATTGTCGGTGCAGACAGCTTAGCTGGTCCATCTAGTTTCCGGTCCGCATCCCAGTCTAACATTACACCGTGTTTGATTTGAATATATGTAATAGCCTCTTGTTTTGTAAACATTATACTCCTAGGAAAACCAACTCTGTAATGATCAATAATGATAGACATAACATATAGTCTCTGTATATGCATACAATGTAGTTGGACACCGGGAAAATCTTTTACGTCCGTGTAGGAACAAAGTCTATTGAGTTTGTATTTACGTTTTAAACATAGTCTTTGATTTAGGAGAAAGGACGTGTCCAAACGGTCATGTGATGTTAGGCTGAAATCTCTCGATCCAACGAGAGCTCCGGTCAATAGTTAGAACGGACATTCTATTAAAGATCTAAAAATAAGAGAGAGAGAAAAAACGAAAACTAAGGAAATGCTTATTAAACGTTGGTTTTCATAGTTGAAATAAGATAAGTAGGGGCCGTTGAGACATACAACAAAAATCACTACGCCTTCTAGTTTTGACTTTTATTTATATGACTATAGATATATTTGAGAAAATCTTAAAATATTTTTGGGTCAGATTAATTTTGGACAAAGAGAAAAGGGTGTTGCCCGGGCCAGTAGTGTTGCATCCACCACCGAGTCATTGGCAATATTTCTCATGTAATACAACAGAACATTAAACACATTACGCTATAATGACCAGTGCAACTGAATGACAGTAAAGGCATATACTGTATTTTTTCCACATAATGTACCTTTGACATTAAATTGACCGAGACCCAGTCACTTTCTTACATTTTTAGCTCACCTGGCCCGAAGGGCCAAGTGAGCTTATCCCATGGTGCAGCGTCCGGCGTCCGGCGTCCGTCAACCTTTTCCTTTAAAATGCTACTTGTCCTGAATGGCTCAGAGGATTTTGACCAAATTTGGTCAGGAGCATCATTGGCCAAAGGGTTCTCAGTTTTGTATAACCCCCCTGGGGGCAGAGGGGCGGGGCCAAATAGGGGGAAAATAGGTAAATCTTTAAAAATCTTCTCCTCAACCAATTGAAGGATTTTGACCAAATTTGTCCTAGAGCATCTTTGGACAAAGGAGACTCAAGTTTGTATAAACGGAGGGTGTGGGCCTTCTGGCGGCATAGGAGCGGGGCCCAATAGGGGAAATAGAGGATTTTTTTTCTCCTACTATACAAGTGAAGGGATTTAAACCAAATGCAGTCTGAAGCATGCTTAGGGAGAAAAGAATCAATTTTGTTTAAACTGAGGTGTGTGGATTCCCCTTCTTTGGGGCAGATTAGTGGGGCCCATTAGGGGAAATAGAGGAAAACATTAAAGATCCTTCTCCTTCTGTACCGTTGAAGGGATTTTAACCTAACCAAACTTGTTTTAGAGAATCTTTGGGCAAAGGGAATTGAATATTTATAAATGGAAGATGCAACTTTGTTACTTGTACTCCTTTGATAAACCTGAATGGTACTCAGCAGGTTTTAAATTGAAAAATAAAATACTAGGTGAGCTATTAAGGCCCCTGGGCCTCTTGTTTATAATTCTACTTTCACTTTCGTTTTCTGTGACACCGGGTTTTCCATTGTACCGGATATGTCTAAGTGGTACGTGGTTAAACCTAATACATAGGTAGTATTATTTATATGAGACTTAACAGAGTGACTTTGCGAAGCTGTTTCCTATACAAATCCTATCGGCCTACAGCTGCCTCTCGAGCTGTCCTACGCCATAGCGATTGTGCCATTGATGACGTTTCCGTTGACGCGGTGGCTACTGACAGTACTTAATTTGTGTAAACGCAAAGGAGAAAGATGGAAAAGAAACTGTTTGAAATCCTTGTGCTTTGCGTATCCCCTTATTGGCGTGGGTTTTGCACTTCTCAGAAAGGTGAGGTGAACTTTTAAAATAGGATTCAGGTTAAAGAAAGTCAACCACTTAAGAAAAACACATACCTGAACAAACGGAAGTGTGTGACATTATCGCAGTTCTTATGATAACATTCAAATTGATGTATTACTTACAATTAACCTTACCTAAATTCTGTACACCACCAATCTTACTTTTTAATTATCCCCGTTAAGCCATTAAATTTGTATTATCTCCCCTTGACTGAACTTGAACAATATCGTCTTTTTCAACTCTATACAATATTCACCGTTCTGACGATTTGTATATATTTTAAAATGGGGATTTTGAGTGTTATTTATGGGAAGAGAAAAGGAAATTGGACATAATTATGAGTTGCAGTTTCGTTATATGCACGTAAAAGTGATAAACGAAAGTAACGAAGCGTGCTTAGAAAGATTGGGTATCTTATTTGATAGAGGGTCGTAAGTTGGGTTAGGGGCTGTTTTTGTTGTTAACAGGGATATAGCCTCAGAGGGATATTATTGAAGATGGGGAGGGAATATGTGTGTCTAGTTTATACTTTCCTCGGTGTATATTTCACTAGGTATTTTATAGCATGTTAAATAGTAGACCGCCCTATGGTCTGTATCAGAAGAGCAGACCTAGTTTTACTTAAGTAGATCTATTTATTCCTGTATACCGTATCTAGCGTACAATATAGGTGTGTAATGCATTGTCGGTTTACCCCTATATCCGCCTCCATTAAACAAACCCGTTCCAACGGGACAAGAACACCTCATACTGGCGGATCAAATTGGACTTTAATTTCCTTTTATAGCCGAACCTTTGCTAGGTTTTTAAAATAAATAATTTTACGTCCGCTTCATTACCGATTAGTTCGGTTATCGAGCAGACGGACTTCACTCCAAGCAGCTGTATCTATAGCCAGCTGGTTGTACCCGGACGGACAGGCGTGTCCATGCATGCGTGTTGTGATAACCTATTACTAGAACACTATACAACGTTAAAATATAATGTGAATCAACAGGTTACTGAAAAGCACTACACTAGAATTTAATAGCCAAAACTGAATGATAATAAAGAATATACACGTGTGCGTATATATATATAATTTTGTCGCTCGGAGCCAATGCAATATATTGCAAAATTCTACTTTCACTTTCGTTTTCTGTTGACACTGGTTTTTCCATATTATATGTTATATTATTATATGTCCATATTATATGAAATCAACAGGGTGACTGTTGAGAAGTTGTGTAAATCATGTCAGCCGATATATTTTGTATACAGCCTTTCGATCATTTGTCACCCGGTACAGAGTTGGTACCTTTCCTGATCTCGTTGCAGTTGGAATTGGTGCTGCTGCCTTTGAATAAATACATAGGAGGACGATGTAACAGACAAAATCTGATATCATTCTGCTGCTGTTTTGGCCTCCCTATTGGGTGTAAACTTCTACAAAAGGTAATGGAAACTTTTTTTAGTAGTATCAAAAATAAATGCATGTACGAGCGCAGGTGTTGTGTGTCGTATGTTAAGTAACAGCAAACGACGATAAAGATTTAATATATATAACATGTATATTTTCACTTCATCTTATAGCCTAAAATCAGGTATACAAAGCGTATCATCTTTTATATTATATATAGAACCTACGACAAACTGTTCTACATTATCGCGTAATTTACAGCGTGTGCGGTTTGTGACTTTCGTTTTACCTATATATAGCATAACGATTATTTCGATGTGAATTTGGTTTCATTGTGTTTTACGTCCTATAAACAGCTATGGTCATTGAAGGACGTACTAGGCGGAGGAAAGCAAGAGAAAAAACACCGACCTACTGACAGGACCTGGCGATTGCCTAACGTAGGTTGACATCAACTACATATGATATTGTAACATCTTATATCTGTAGGGGTAACATCTACTACATTTAACATCTTATATCTGTAGGGGTAACATCTACTACATGTAACATCTTATATCTGTAGGGTAACATCTACTACATGTAACATCTTATATCTGTAGGGGTAACATCTACTACATGTAACATCTTATATCTGTAGG
>NW_018404202.1:80138-99449 GCF_002113885.1 Mizuhopecten yessoensis
TTTGTAGGGGTAACATCTACTACAAGTTGTAACATACTATGGTTGTAGGGGTTACATCTACTACAAGTTGTAACCTTCTATGGTTGTAGGGGTAACATCTACTACAAGTTGTAACCTTCTATGGTTGTCGGGGGTAACATCTACTATAAGTTGTAACCTACTATGTTTGTAGGGGTAACAACTACTACACGTTGTAACATACTATGTTTGTAAGGGTAACATCTACTACAAGTTGTAACCTACTATGTTTGTAGGGGTAACATCTACTACAAGTTGTAACATACTATGGTTGTAGGGGTTACATCTACTACAAGTTGTAACCTTCTATGGTTGTAGGGGTAACATCTACTACAAGTTGTAACCTACTATGGTTGTAGGGGTAACATCTACTACAAGTTGTAACCTACTATGGTTGTAGGGGTAACATCTACTACAAGTTGTAACCTACTATGGTTGTAGGGGTAACATCTACTACAAGTTGTAACCTACTATGGTTGTAGGGGTAACATCTACTACAAGTTGTAACCTACTATGGTTGTAGGGGTAACATCTACTACAAGTTGTAACCTACTATGGTTGTAGGGGTAACATCTACTACAAGTTGTAACCTACTATGGTTGTAGGGGTAACATCTACTACAAGTTGTAACCTACTATGGTTGTAGGGGTAACATCTACTACAAGTTGTAACCTACTATGGTTGTAGGGGTAACATCTACTACAAGTTGTAACCTACTATGGTTGTAGGGGTAACATCTACTACAAGTTGTAACCTACTATGGTTGTAGGGGTAACATCTACTACAAGTTGTAACCTACTATGGTTGTAGGGGTAACATCTACTACAAGTTGTAACCTACTATGGTTGTAGGGGTAACATCTACTACAAGTTGTAACCTACTATGGTTGTAGGGGTAACATCTACTACAAGTTGTAACCTACTATGGTTGTAGGGGTAACATCTACTACAAGTTGTAACCTACTATGGTTGTAGGGGTAACATCTACTACAAGTTGTAACCTACTATGGTTGTAGGGGTAACATCTACTACAAGTTGTAACCTACTATGGTTGTAGGGGTAACATCTACTACAAGTTGTAACCTACTATGGTTGTAGGGGTAACATCTACTACAAGTTGTAACCTACTATGGTTGTAGGGGTAACATCTACTACAAGTTGTAACCTACTATGGTTGTAGGGGTAACATCTACTACAAGTTGTAACCTACTATGGTTGTAGGGGTAACATCTACTACAAGTTGTAACCTACTATGGTTGTAGGGGTAACATCTACTACAAGTTGTAACCTACTATGGTTGTAGGGGTAACATCTACTACAAGTTGTAACCTACTATGGTTGTAGGGGTAACATCTACTACAAGTTGTAACCTACTATGGTTGTAGGGGTAACATCTACTACAAGTTGTAACCTACTATGGTTGTAGGGGTAACATCTACTACAAGTTGTAACCTACTATGGTTGTAGGGGTAACATCTACTACAAGTTGTAACCTACTATGGTTGTAGGGGTAACATCTACTACAAGTTGTAACCTACTATGGTTGTAGGGGTAACATCTACTACAAGTTGTAACCTACTATGGTTGTAGGGGTAACATCTACTACAAGTTGTAACCTACTATGGTTGTAGGGGTAACATCTACTACAAGTTGTAACCTACTATGGTTGTAGGGGTAACATCTACTACAAGTTGTAACCTACTATGGTTGTAGGGGTAACATCTACTACAAGTTGTAACCTACTATGGTTGTAGGGGTAACATCTACTACAAGTTGTAACCTACTATGGTTGTAGGGGTAACATCTACTACAAGTTGTAACCTACTATGGTTGTAGGGGTAACATCTACTACAAGTTGTAACCTACTATGGTTGTAGGGGTAACATCTACTACAAGTTGTAACCTACTATGGTTGTAGGGGTAACATCTACTACAAGTTGTAACCTACTATGGTTGTAGGGGTAACATCTACTACAAGTTGTAACCTACTATGGTTGTAGGGGTAACATCTACTACAAGTTGTAACCTACTATGGTTGTAGGGGTAACATCTACTACAAGTTGTAACCTACTATGGTTGTAGGGGTAACATCTACTACAAGTTGTAACCTACTATGGTTGTAGGGGTAACATCTACTACAAGTTGTAACCTACTATGGTTGTAGGGGTAACATCTACTACAAGTTGTAACCTACTATGGTTGTAGGGGTAACATCTACTACACGTTGTAACATACTATGTTTGTAGGGGTAACATCTACTACAAGTTGTAACCTACTATGTTTGTAGGGGTAACATCTACTACAAGTTGTAACCTACTATGTTTGTAGGGGTAACATCTACTACAAGTTGTAACATACTATGGTTGTAGGGGTAACATCTACTACAAGTTGTAACCTTCTATGGTTGTAGGGGTAACATCTACTACAAGTTGTAACCTACTATGGTTGTAGGGGTAACATCTACTACACGTTGTAACATACTATGTTTGTAGGGGTAACATCTACTACAAGTTGTAACCTACTATGTTTGTAGGGGTAACATCTACTACAAGTTGTAACCTACTATGTTTGTAGGGGTAACATCTACTACAAGTTGTAACATACTATGGTTGTAGGGGTAACATCTACTACAAGTTGTAACCTTCTATGGTTGTAGGGGTAACATCTACTACAAGTTGTAACCTACTATGGTTGTAGGGGTAACAACTACTACACGTTGTAACATACTATGTTTGTAGGGGTAACATCTACTACAAGTTGTAACCTACTATGTTTGTAGGGGTAACATCTACTACAAGTTGTAACCTACTATGTTTGTAGGGGTAACATCTACTACAAGTTGTAACCTACTATGTTTGTAGGGGTAACATCTACTACAAGTTGTAACCTACTATGTTTGTAGGGGTAACATCTACTACAAGTTGTAACATACTATGTTTGTAGGGGTAACATCTACTACAAGTTGTAACATACTATGGTTGTAGGGGTTACATCTACTACAAGTTGTAACCTACTATGGTTGTAGGGGTAACATCTACTACAAGTTGTAACCTTCTATGGTTGTAGGGGTAACATCTACTACAAGTTGTAACCTACTATGGTTGTAGGGGTAACAACTACTACACGTTGTAACATACTATGTTTGTAGGGGTAACATCTACTACAAGTTGTAACCTACTATGTTTGTAGGGGTAACATCTACTACAAGTTGTAACATACTATGTTTGTAGGGGTAACATCTACTACAAGTTGTAACCTACTATGTTTGTAGGGGTAACATCTACTACAAGTTGTAACCTACTATGGCTGTAGGTTAACATCTACTACACGTTGTAACATACTATATTTGTAGGGGTAACATCTACTACAAGTTGTAACCTACTATGGTTGTAGGGTAACATCTACTACAAGTTGTAACATACTATGTTTGTAGGGGTAGCATCTACTACAAGTTGTAACCTACTATGTTTGTAGGGGATACCCAATATCGGTAACACCTGCTTCATGAATGCAGTTATTCAGGTAAATATGCATTATGTAGATTATTACCAATCTGCCATGATTTTAGGCCCGAAATGGTTTGACACATTGGATGAGATAACCGCTCTCCCATTGCTTAAAGTTAAACGTAACTATGTCTTTCCCAAGTGTCATCTAGTTTCGTATTCACTGAACTGGGCAAAACATGTTATGGCGTTTTCATAGTATGTTATTGTATTTCTGTCGCCACATCTACGAACTGCCAATGTAAAACTTTTGAATTAAACAAACGGTCTGAAATATTTGTGATATACATGTATAATAGTTAATAGAAAACTGAAGAAAGGAAGCACCTTTTTGGCATAAAGAAAATATGTTACTGCGCTATGTGTAGGACAATGTGATACTTAAAGTCAAAACAAAGAAATTATGTTGCTGTGCCAAGTGTAGGACAATTTGATACTTAATTAAAGTTAAAAAATCTTTTTTTTAAAAATATGTTACTGTGCCAAGTGTAGGACAATGTGATACTTAAAGTCAAAAAAAAGAAAGTAGGTTACTGCGCCAAGTGTAGGACAATTTGATACTTAATTAAAGTTAAAAAAAAATAAAAAAAATATATGTTACTGCGCCAAGTGTAGAACAATGTGATACTTAATTAAAGTTAAATAAAAAACAAAGAAAGTAGGTTACTGCGCCAAGTGTAGGACAATGTGATACTTTAAGTCAAAACAAAGAAAGTAGGTTACTGTGCCAAGTGTAGGACAATGTGATACTTTAAGTAAAAAACAAAAAAGTAGGTTACTGCGCCAAGTGTAGGACAATGTGATACTTTAAGTAAAAAACCAAGAACTTCCATGTCTGAAGTGTCATATGTAGAATACAGCGGAAAGGAAAAATAAATCTATAAAATTCTTTGAACAAATATTGTTTGTGTGTATTTCACATTTCATGATTCTTTAAGCTGCTTTTTATTTCGTCAGGTGCTCTGTGTGACACCAAACTTTAGAAAACAACTACAGAGAGCCACGGAACAGACAAAAGATTGTGTAAGTTAAACAATGCATCTGATTGGTATGGTGGTGTTTCTAATTAAGGTGATTTACACTGATTACCCCCCGGAGAAGTACCTCGTTAGTCCTTACTTGTACTCCGTGAACCATTGATTCGTACCTATAATCAATACCTCATCAATCCTTACCTGTATTCCGTACGTCATCTATCCTTACCTGTATTCCGCATGTCATATATCCTTACCTGTATTCCGTACGTCTTCTATCCTTACCTGTATTCCGTACGTCATCTATCCTTACCTGTATTCTGTACGTCATCTATCCTTACCTGTATTCCGTACGTCATCTATCCTTACCTGTATTCCATACGTCATATATCCTTACCTGTATTCCGTACGTCATCTATCCTTACCTGTATTCCATACGTCATATATTCTTACCTGTATTCCATACGTCATATATTCTTACCTGTATTCCATACGTCATTAATCCTTACCCATAATCCGTACGGAATCGGTTTTACCTGTATTCCATACGTCATTAATCCTTACCCATAATCCATACGGAATCGGTTTTACCTGTATTCCGTACGTCATCAATCGTTACCGGTATACCGTACGTCATCTATCCTTACCTGTATTCCGTACGTCATCTATCCTTCCCTGTATTCCGTACGTAATCGATCCTTACCTGTATTCTGTACGTCATCAATCCTTACCTGTATACCCTACGTCATTAATCCTTACCTGTATACCGTACGTCATCAATCCTTACCTGTATTCCGTACGTCATCTATCCTTTCCTGTATTCTGTACGTCATCAATCCTTACCTGTATTCCGTACGTCATCTATCCTTTCCTGTATTCTGTACGTCATCAATCCTTACCTGTATACCGTACGTCATCTATCCTTACCTGTATTCTGTACGTCATCAATCCTTACCTGTATACCGTACGTACTCAATCCTTACCTGTATACCGTACGTCATCTATCCTTACCTGTATTCCGTACGTCATCGATCCTTACCTGTATTCTGTACGTCATCAATCCTTACCTGTATACCGTACGTCATCAATCCTTACCTGTTTTCCGTAAGTAATAAATCCTTACCTGTATTCCGTACGTCATCGATCCTTACCTGTATTCCGTACGTCATCTATCCTTACCTGTATTCCGTACGTAATCGATCCTTACCTGTATTCTGTACGTCATCTTACCTGTATTCTGTACCTCATCGATCCTTACCTGTATTCCGTACGTCATCGATCCATACCTGTATTCTGTACGTCATCAATCCTTACCTGAATACCGTACGTCATCAATCCTTACCTGTTTTCCGTAAGTAATAAATCCTTACCTGTATTCCGTACGTCATCGATCCATACCTGTATTCTGTACGTCATCAATCCTTACCTGAATACCGTACGTCATCAATCCTTACCTGTTTTCCGTAAGTAATAAATCCTTACCTGTATTCCGTACGTCATCTATCCTTCCCTGTATTCTGTACGTCATCCATCCTTACCTGTATTCCGTACGTCATCGATCCTTCCCTGTATTCCGTACGTCATCTATCCTTACCTGTATTCCGTACGTAATCGATCCTTACCTGTATTCTGTACGTCATCAATCCTTACATGTATACCGTACGTCATCACTCCTTACCTGTTTTCCGTACGTAATAAATCCTTACCTGTATTCCGTACGTCATCTATCCTTTCCTGTATTCTGTACGTCATCAATCCTTACCTGTATACCGTACGTCATTAATCCTTACCTGTATACCGTACGTCATCAATCCTTACCTGTTTTCCGTAAGTAATAAATCCTTACCTGTATTCCGTACGTCATCGATCCATACCTGTATTCTGTACGTCATCAATCCTTACATGTATACCGTACGTCATCACTCCTTACCTGTTTTCCGTACGTAATAAATCCTTACCTGTATCCCGTACGTCATCGATCCTTACCTGTATTCCGTACGTCATCTATCCTTACCTGTATTCCGTACGTCATCGATCCTTACCTGTTTTCCGTACGTAATAAATCCTTACCTGTATACCGTACGTCATCGATCCTTACCTGTATTCCGTACGTCATCGATTCTTACTTGTATGTCTTACAGTACCACTTATTGCAGTAAGTAGAAGTGTTTGGGATATTCAGATTTTAAAACGCTTAATTTGTAGAACACCTTGTAGAGGACTATGTTTAGTGCATTTGCCCGGCTTGTTTTGCAGTAGGAAATTCATACATAATATGGACATCATATGTTTTTTCAGCTCACCGGGTCCGAAGGACCAAGGTGAGCTTATGCCATACTGTGGCGTCCGTCGTCCGTCCGTCAACAATTTCTTTAAACGACTTCTTCTTCTTAACCACTGATTGGAATTTAACTAAATTTGACTGGAAGCATCCCTAGGTGGTGGGTATTCAAAATTGTACAAATGGTGGGGCTGACCCCCAAGGGGCTGAGGGGCGAGGCCAAAAAGGGTTATTTAGCTATATTGCTTTAAGCGACTTCTTCTTTGGAACTAAGAGATGGATATCAGCCATATTTGACTGGAAGCATCCCTAGGTGGTGGGAATTCAAAATTGTACAATTTGTGGGGCTAACCCCCCGAGGACTGAAGGCGGGGCCAAAAGTGGGCAATTTGGCTATATTGCTATAAACGACTTCTTCTGTAGAACTATGCCATGGATATTGATCATATTAAGTCGGAAGCATTCATGGGTGGCAGGGATTCAAAATTGTACAAATGCTGGGGCTGACCCCCCGGGCTAAGGGGTGGGGCCAAAAAAAGTGTATTACTTGGAAATGGTTGAGATCCCCACCTTATATATACAATTGCTGAGTATAAAGAGAAGAATATACATTTGCTTCCAGGATGGCCCTGGGGTCTGGCCCCACCCTTGGAGACATAGTCCCTGGGCCATAACTTTAAAACGGATGAGATCCCCACCCCAAAACTATAAATACAAATGCTGGGCATAAAGAGACGAATGCAGTCATAATATCAGGATAGACCCTGGGGTCTGACCAAACCCCTAGGGACCTAGTTTCTTACTCACAGATTAGAAACAGTTGAGATCCCCACCCTATAACCATATATGCAATTGCTGAGTATAAAGAGATGAAAGCACATATGCTTCCAGGATGGCATTTGGGACTGCCCTACCCATTGAAACTTAATCCCTGGGTCATAACTTCGAAATGGTTAAGATCCCAACCCCAAAACTATGCATACAATTGTTGGGCATAAAGAGACGAATGCAGACATGATATTAGAATTGACCCCAGGGTCTGCCCCACCCTTGCAGACTTAACCCCTGGGTCCTAACTTTGAAACGGTTGAGATCCCCACCCCAAAACTATATATACAAATGCTGGGCAAAAAGAGACAAATGCAGTCATGATATTATATTTGATCCTGGGGTCTGGCCACAACCGTAGGGACCTAGTTTCTGAGTCACAGCTTGGAAAAAGTTGAGATCCCCATCCCATAACCATACATACAATTGCCGGGCATGAAAAATCGTATACAGTTTATGCTTCAAGGATTGGCCTAAGAGTCTTGCATATTCCCTTGGATCTCATTTGGAGAATATTTTGCCATGATTGCTTAGGTATGCATGTGAGCGATAAGGCCCTCTGGACCTCTTGTTTGATTAGCAAATGGTATTTCAAAGATTTCCAATTTCAGTGTAACGTATACACGTCAGTGATGTCATTACCCTATATGGGAACGTTCTATTGTCTAATATTGGCTTGTTACAATCTAGAATGTTTTGTAGCGGATACAACTCAGGTCTATTGACTTTCTTTGTGTTGTTGAACAGTCTTTAATCAGTCCACTGTCAAAGACAATCCAGTCATGGCTACCGGTACCACCAACACTGATAAAATGGCCTGTAGGTCAGCTGAGGAGAGTGCCATCAAAGATGTACCGGCTTTTGTTCAAGGTACCACCGACACAGCTGGACCAGTCGCTGCTGGCTCTGGTGTATGCCGTACAATTTGAGTCACAAGTGCCAACAACACTACCCCAGGCCGTCATTGACTCGCTTACTCAAATGTATGTTATCCTGAACAACTGTGAACTTGTCAAGAAGTATTTTTTTCTCTTTGGGTATATTCAGAAACCTGTAGATCATATGATCGAAAATTCTTTGATTTATTGAGGCAAATAATAGGATTGAATAGTGTGTCTACAATGGGATATTTTGAAATGAATGTCGTTGAACTACATGTTATACACCTGTACACGTACATGTACTTAACTTTGTGTCTTCTGAATAAAAGTTCTAACATTGGTTCTGATACACACGTTTCTGCTGTCTAGCGATGAGAAGTTCGAGGGCAACAAGCAACAGGATAGCTACGAATTTTACAACAAGGTTCTTGGGGAACTGGAGGATTTAAGTGAGGTAAGTATACTGACATGGGTGATTGTATATAACCTACCATTACGGTATATCGTAATTTCGATTTTTCCCACGTTAATTCGCGAGAAGACACCATCACGAATTTGAAAGTATCACGGATATTTATCCAGAAATATCTAGAAAAGGAACATCGTGATATTGTTTTTATCCTAAGTTCTAATTCTTTCAAATTTATCGTTTTGTCGTTAAATGAACATTTTAAAATTGATTCGCTATAATGTATTGGTGTTTAATACCTGGGGTGGTAGGGAGATTGTGTAACATAGGAGCTGAATGCATGCCATGCTTTGGAAGTATCTACCGTTTTGTCATGCATTTCATGTAGTTGTGTAAAATATGATTAATGCTTGATTTGATTATTTTTGTCTCCAAATGTCTATAAAGATTTGTGATGTTGATTGTAGTTTTGTTTCGAATGTTGTCTGTAATTTTCTGTTCATTTGCTTCGAAGTATCTTTATCATATATGCATATATATTTAAGGTATATGTGGGCAAAGACGTAATAACGACAGTACAGACAAAGGAATGTGTCAAATGTTCAGGGTGATCTGCCCCTTTATCAAGACAGGAACATGAACATTTACATATCATAACATAAAAAAGAGAAAAACAGTCACCATGAAACAATAATACAATACAGAATACATCAACATACAGAAGTTCCTAATATATATAAAGTAGGCTGATGTAATTGCATACCCCCTCGGTAAGCATGTAACGGAAGGCTAATTATAGTAAATAATTCATCTTGAATACCCGGGGTCAGGTGAATTTATACTTACAATCTGTACGTATGTAGTGGGGAAAATCCCCTAGTAGTTAATGTAAACACACACATATATATACAACAAGACGACATTGTGCTACTGATTTTATAAGTTCATTGATTTTCGTTAAAGGACTCATATTGCTGTGCATTAGCCAAGTACATGTCGATTATTTAGGTTTGGTATAGTGACAAAGTTAAGCATGGAAGCAAAGATAACTGCCCTGTTGTCTAAAACTTCAAATGTTTACATTTACTCTGCATCCTTCCATTGTTATGCATTGAGAAGGCGAATTTTGTTGCGAGACTATTCCGTCTTTGCGTATTGCAGAGTTATCTTATCTTGTGAGCAGGTATTGATTGTTACGTCATTGGTTTGTGAGAGTAACGTCGTCAATTTTTGAGAAAACGACGTAATTTTGTCACACAAACCAATGAAGTAACAATCAATCCCTGCTCCCAAGAGAAGATAAATCTGCAATACGCAAAGACGGAAAACAACATTTGCTAGTGTACCATCATCAATCTCTATTGTGACGTCATCAATTTCATTGTTTTCAAGACTTAATTTGCTGTTCAAAACAACTAAATAAAGCGTAACTACTCTATCAAAATGTAAATATAAATAATGATTATTTAGCAAATATTGTTATGGTCCTATAACACACATTTCTATTGAAGACAAACTTACATAAAGCCCTGCCGGGCTTTATTACGTTTGTCATCAATAGCAATGTGTGTTATAGGACCATAACAACAATTATGATGTCAGAACACTGTTACCTGTGACATGTGAGGTCACAGTAAGTATTATAACACCCGTTACACAGATTGATTTTTTGTGATGTTATTGAACTAAACTATGGCCTGATCATAAACATATCTCTGTTTTACCTCTCTTTTTTTACTATCAGGAGAAATCCAGGGTTCATGCCACGGGAACAGGTATGTAACATATACATATATACGTATGTAGACTTTCCAATATTGTTTGTGAAAATAAATCTGTAGCCCATGCTAATGCCGGTCCGTTAACGTTTCATGGATTAACTTATTTGGCTATATTTGACGGACGTAGTGGTGAGTTACGTCTGAGGTAAGGGTTTTATTGTATCTAATTGGTTGATTTTGTTTGAGGTATATATATATATTGACTTGCTTGTTTAGTCTGACATATTGGTTTGTCGGTTTAAATTAAACAACAGAATAAAACATACACTTAAGATGACCACACAGAAAGAAGTTCCACAATTGATTCTAAAGTACCTAGCAACAGCAAGAGGCAAGGCAGTGGTCATCATTTAGGGGTTTGGCAGTGGTCATCATTAAGAGGTGTGGCATTGGTCATCATTTAAGGGTTCGGCATTGGTCATCATTTAGGGGTTTGGCATTGGTTATCATTAAAGGGTATGGCAGTGGTCATTATTTAGAGGGGTGTCAATTGTCATTATTAAGGGGTGTGGCAGTGGTCATCATTAAAGGGTGTGGCACTGGTTATCATTAAATGGTGTGGCACTGGTTATCATTAAAGGGTATGTCAGTGGTCATCATTAAAGGGTGTGGCAGTGGTCATCATTAAAGGGTGTGGCAGTGGTTATCATTTAGTGGTTTGGCAGTAGTCATTATTAAGGGGTGTGGCAATTGTTATCATTAAAGGGTGTGGCAGTGGTCATGAATAAGGGGTGTGGCAGTTGTCATTATTAAGGGGTGTGGCAATTGTTATCATTAAAGGGTGTTGCAGTGGTCATCAATAAGGGGTGTGGCAGTTGTCATTATTAAGGAGTGTGGCAATGGTCATCATTTAGGGGCAGAAAAATGGTCATCATTTTGGGGTGAGGCAGTGGTCATCATTTAGGGGTGTGGCAGTGGTCATCATTAAGGGGTGTGGCAATTGTTATCATTAAAGGGTGTGGCAGTGGTCATCAATAAGGGGTGTGGCAGTGGTCATCATTAAAGGGCGGGGCAATAGTTATCATGTAGGGATGCGGCATTGGTCATCAATAATGGGTGCAGCATTGATCATCATTTAGGGGTGCGGTAGTGGTCATCGTAAATATAAAAGACTTACATACATAAGCAGTATTCAAATTTAAGTGCTTTTCGCGCATTAAACGCCGAACTGAATTTGCTATATTCATAATCTGATAAAAATCGATAATACACTAAAATGTATGTACGCTTGAATAAATACTGTAATAGTAATGTATACAGCATGTGTAAGTTTTATTCAGTATTGAAAACTTTGAAATGAACAACTACATATATTTCTAGACACGGAGAAATTAATGAAGACGTCACCGATATCCCGTCTGTATGGAGGTGTTTTTTGTAACATTTACAGATACAATACCTGTGAACATGTGAGTATATCGATACCTCATATTCTGTTGACAGATACAACTTATGTTGACTGCTACTACTTCAATTGAAAGATACTACTTATAATGACTGCTACTACTTCAATTGACAGATACTACTTATGTTGACTGCTACTACTTCAATTGACAGATACTACTTATGTTGACTGCTACAACTTCTGTTGACTGCTACTACTTCAATTGACAGATACTACCTTTGTTGACAGATACTACTTCTGTTGTCTGATACTACTTTTGTTGACAGATACTACTTCTGTTGACTGATACTACTTCTGTTGACAGATACTACTTATGTTGACTGATACTACTTCTGTTGACAGATACTACTTCTGTTGACTGATACTACTTCTGTTGACAGATACTACTCTGTTGACAGATACTACTTCTGTTGACAGATACTACTTATGTTGACTGATACTACTTATGTTGAAGGATACTACTTATATTAACAGATACTATTTCTGTTGACTGATACTACTTCTGTTGACAGATACTACTTCTATTAACAAATACTACTTCTGTTAACAGATACTATTTCTGTTGACTGATACTACTTCTGTTGACAGATACTACTTCTATTAACAGATACTACTTCTGTTAACAGACACTACTTCTGTTGACAGGTACTACTTCTGTTGACAGATACTACTTATGTTGACTGATACAACATCTGTTGACTGACACTACTTCTTTTGACAGATACTTCTTCTGTTGACTGATACTACTTCTGTTGACAGATACTACTTCTGTTAACAGATACTACTTCTGTTGACAGATACTACTTCTGTTGACAGTTACTATTTCTGTTTACTGATACTACTTCTGTTGACAGATACTATTTCTGTTGACAGATACTACTTTTGTTGACTGATACTACTTCTGTTGACTGATACTACTTCTGTTGACAGATACTACTTCTTTTGACTGATACTACTTCTGTTGACAGACACTACTTCTGTCGACTGATACTACTTCTGTTGACTGATACTACTTCTGTCGACTGATACTACTTCTGTTGACAGATACTACTTATGTTGACAGATACTACTTCTGTTGACTGATACTACTTCTGTTGACTGATACTACTTCTGTTGACTGATACTACTTCTGTTGACTGACACCACTTCTGTTGACAGATACTACTTCTGTTGACAGATACTACTTCTGTTGACAGATACTACTTCTGTTGACAGATGATACTCTTGTGGACTGATACTACTTATGTTGACTGATACTACTTCTTTTGACTGATACTACTTCTGTTGACAGACACTACTTCTGTTGACTAATACTACTTCTGTTGACAGACACTACTTCTGTCGACTGATACTACTTCTGTTGACTGATACTACTTCTGTTGACTGACACCACTTCTGTTGACAGATACTACTTCTGTTGACAGATACTACTTCTGTTGACAGATACTTCTTCTGTTGACAGATGATACTCTTGTGGACTGATACTATTTATGTTGACAGAAACTACTTCTGTTCACTGATACTATTTCTGTTGACAGATACTACTTCTGTTGACAGATTATACTCTTGTGGACTGATGCTACTTCTGTTGACTGACACCACTTCTGTTGACAGATACTACTTCTGTTGACAGATACTACTTCTGTTGACAGATTATACTCTTGTGGACTGATACTACTTATGTTGACTGATTCTACTGTTGAATAAAGTACCTATAATGACCTATATTATTTTATATTTCAAACACATGATGGGATGTAATGTACTAAAGTTTTACCAGTATTGTGAACGTAGTGCAAAAAATGTCTTACCATGGTGCCTTCCTAGTGGAGGATGTACTACCTGTAGTTCCACGGTGCCTCCCTAGTGGAGGATTTGTTACCTGTAGTTCCATGGTGCCTACCAAGTTGGGGATGTGTTACCTGTAGTTCCATGGTACCTCCCTAGTGGAGGATGTGTTTCCTGTAGTTCCATGGTGCCTCCCTAGTGGAGGATGTGTTACCTGTAGTTCCGTGGTTCCTCCCTAGTGGAGGATGTGTTACCTGTAGTTACATGGTTCCTCCCTAGTGGAGGATGTGTTACCTGTAGTTCCACGGTGCCTCCCTAGTGGAGGATTTGTTACCTGTAGTTCCATGGTGCCTACCAAGTTGGGGATGTGTTACCTGTAGTTCCATGGTGCCTCCCTAGTGGAGGATGTGTTACCTGTAGTTCCATGGTGTCTCCCTAGTGTAGGATGTGCTACCTGTAGTTCCATGTTGCCTCCCTAGTGGAGGATGTGTTACCTGTAGTTCCATGGTGCCTCCCTAGTGGAGGATGTGTTACCTGTAGTTCCATGGTGCCTCCCTAGTGGAGGATGTGTTACCTGTAGTTCCATGGTGTCTCCCTAGTGTAGGATGTGTTACCTGTAGTTCCATGGTGCCTTCCTAGTGGAGGATGTGCTACCTGTAGTGCCATGGTACCTCCCTAGTGGAGGATTTGTTACCTGTAGTTCCATGGTGTCTCCCTAGTGGAGGATGTGTTACCTGTAGTTCCAAGGTGCCTTCCTAGTGGAGGATGTGCTACCTGTAGTGCCATGGTACCTACCTAGTGGAGGATGTGTTACCTGTAGTTCCATGGTGCCTCCCTAGTGTAGGATGTGTTACCGGTAGTTCCATGGTGTCTCCCTAGTGGAGGATGTGTTACCTGTAGTTCCATGTTGTCTCCCTAGTGGAGGATGTGTTACCTGTAGTTCCATGGTGTCTCCCTAGTGGAGGATATGTTACCTATAGTTCCATGGTGTCTCCCTAGTGTAGGATGTGTTACCTGTAGTTCCAAGGTGCCTTCCTAGTGGAGGATGTGTTACCTGTATTTCCATGGTGCCTCCCTAGTGTAGGATGTGTTACATGTAGTTCCATGGTAACGACCTAGTAGAGGATGTGTTACCTGTATTTCCATGGTGCCTCCCTAGTGGAGGATGTGTTACCTGTAGTGCCATGGTACCTTCCTAGTGTAGGATGTGTTACCTGTAGTTCCATGGTGTCTCCCTAGTGGAGGATGTGTTACCTGTAGTTCCATGGTACCTTCCTAGTGGAGGATGTGTTACCTGTAGTTCCATGGTGCCTTCCTAGTGGAGGATGTGTTACCTGTAGTTCTATGGTGTCTCCCTAGTGTAGGATGTGTTACATGTATTTCCATGGTGCCTTCCTAGTGGAGGATGTGTTACCTGTAGTTCTATGGGGTCTCCCTAGTGTAGGATGTGTTACATGTATTTCCATGGTGCCTTCCTAGTGGAGGATGTGCTACCTGTAGTTCCATGGTTCCTCCCTGGTGGAAGATGTGTTACCTGTAGTTCCATGGTGCCTTCCAAGTGGAGGATGTGTTACCTGTAGTTCCATGGTTCCTCCCTGGTGGAAGATGTGTTACCTGTAGTTCCATGTTGCCTCCCTAGTGGAGGATGTGTTACCTGTAGTTCCATGGTGCCTCCCTAGTGGAGGATGTGTTACCTGTAGTTCCATGGTGCCTCCCTAGTGGAGGATGTGTTACCTGTAGTTCCATGGTGCCTCCCTAGTGGAGGATGTGTTACCTGTAGTTCCATGGTGCCTCCCTAGTGGAGGATGTGTTACCTGTAGTTCCATGGTGCCTCCCTAGTGGAGGATGTGTTACCTGTAGTTCCATGGTGCCTCCCTAGTGGAGGATGTGTTACCTGTAGTTCCATGGTGCCTCCCTAGTGGAGGATGTGTTACCTGTAGTTCCATGGTGCCTCCCTAGTGGAGGATGTGTTACCTGTAGTTCCATGGTGCCTCCCTAGTGGAGGATGTGTTACCTGTAGTTCCATGGTGCCTCCCTAGTGGAGGATGTGTTACCTGTAGTTCCATGGTGCCTCCCTAGTGGAGGATGTGTTACCTGTAGTTCCATGGTGCCTCCCTAGTGGAGGATGTGTTACCTGTAGTTCCATGGTGCCTCCCTAGTGGAGGATGTGTTACCTGTAGTTCCATGGTGCCTCCCTAGTGGAGGATGTGTTACCTGTAGTTCCATGGTGCCTCCCTAGTGGAGGATGTGTTACCTGTAGTTCCATGGTGCCTCCCTAGTGGAGGATGTGTTACCTGTAGTTCCATGGTGCCTCCCTAGTGGAGGATGTGTTACCTGTAGTTCCATGGTGCCTCCCTAGTGGAGGATGTGTTACCTGTAGTTCCATGGTACCTACCTAGTGGAGGATGTGTTACCTGTAGTTCCATGGTACCTACCTAGTGGAGGATGTGTTACCTATAGTCTATAGCTGTACGTGTTGTCCTTCCTCACTTACAGGTTGACCTCGTGTTCCAGAGATTCACCAGTATTCCTGTACAGATCCTACCAACATCACAGAACCCTAAACACGAGGTGATTATTATGTCAAAATACAGCATGTCTTGAAGTAGTCTCGGTAAACAATTTGATGTATCTTATTTTTATTGCAAATATTTAAAACACTTGACGTTTAACAACACAGTAAATCAAGTTGATTTAAAAATGTACTGTGTTTGGGACTGTATTCAATGCAAAAGGTGGCAGTAACGCCTGTGTATTTTAGGCTAGAAGATTTGACTGCATACAGGAGTCGGTTTAAAACTATTTACGTTAACACTTATTTTTGCAAATTGAAACAAATAAACTTATTTGTAGTTATTTGTTCATCGTCGGATAATCGAGTATAACAGATTGATGAATATATCCTATTCATATGTATCAGACCAAATATTCACGAGAAATATGTATACATTAAGATTAATAAGAATTCGGTTGAATTTGTTGTTTTAGTTGGTGCGGCATGAGGACGGCACCGACAACGATCATTCAAATATGCAACGAAACAAAGAGGAAGCTGGCATGCAAACTCAATGGTCCCCAGTAGAACAGCAAGCTGACATCCAAACCAATATGTCCTCAGTAGAACAGCAAGTTGACATCCAAACTAATTTGTCTCCAGTAGAACAGAAAGCTGACACCCAAACTAATACGTCCCAAGTAGAACAGAAAGCTGACACCCAAACTAATACGTCCCCAGTAGAACAGAAAGCTGACACCCAAACTAATACGTCCCAAGTAAAACAGAAAGCTGACACCCAAACTAATACGTCCCAAGTAGAACAGAAAGCTGACACCCAAACTCATACGTCCCAAGTAGAACAGAAAGCTGACATCCAAACTCATACGTCCCAAATAGAACAGAAAGCTGACACCCAAACTAATATGTCCCAAGTAGAACAGAAAGCTGACATCCAAACTCATACCCCCCAAGTAGAACAGAAAGCTGACATCCAAACTCATACGTCCCAAGTAGAACAGAAAGCTGACATCCAAACTCATACGTCCAAAGTAGGACAGAAAGCTGACACCCAAACTCATACGTCCCAAGTAGAACAGAAAGCTGACATCCAAACTCATACGTCCCATGTAGAACACAAAGCTGACATCCAAACTAGTGTGTCCCAAGTAGAACAGAAAGCTGACATCCAAACTAGTATGTCCCGAGTAGAACAGAAAGCTGACATCCAAACTAATTTGTCCCCAAAAAGTATGTCACCACAGAAACAGGAGGATGACACGACTCAAGACTCATCGAATCAAAAGGACAGGAATGATCAACAACAGGGATCCGGCGATACCTGTAGTGAATATACTTGTTACACAGATAGTCGACCTCACTGTAGTCACAGCAGTTTAAAACATCAACCACAGGGTACCACAGACTTAGAGGGGGGCCTGACACTGTGGACAGACGTGAACAAGATTGACGAACTCTCTTGCAAAACGTGTGGCAATAGAGGTGAGCTGAGTATCTTTGATATAGATATATATGAATAAACCATTTTTGAAAGCGTGTAAAAAGTGTCATGATCTTTCTCAGCATTAGCTGAAATTATTTGAACTCTAAATGTAGGTTTGAATCTGTTCGACTTGTATGCAATAACTCCGTTACGTACAACGGCTCAAATATGTTCTTTTTCTGTTCCGTACAGATCCGGCCACATATTCCTGGAGTCGGATCCTGTTAGTAGCACTTCCCCCTGTGTTGGTGTTGCAGTTCAACAGGTTTCAGAGGGTATCTTTTTATTGTCCATCATTCATATCATATTAATATTTGACTTGTTTGAGTAAATTTGTCCATTTTCCTGTTTTGGTATTTACGTTTTAGTTCATTTTAAGAATGACGGTCGGAATATGTTTTACCCTTAGACAATTTACATATTTGTGCATAAATCATTGAAGCTCTAGGATCTAAACAGCGTCCTAGCACGGTTTGGCCAGTGTTTATATAGAGTATATTATCATAAACTAAATGAATGTTTTATTCTGATTAGGACTTTGATGGCAGTCTTAAAAAGATGAACAGACGATTAAGTTACCCAGAATATCTCGACGCTGCACCATTTTGTTCTTCTGCTTTGACGTTTTTGAATGTAAGTAATTTTAACATATAATGTGTATTATGTTTGACAGGTCGTGTTATGCGTTGCTACAATTGTGTCTTGTAATAGTTCGTGTTTGCCGGTTTGACGGCTACAACGAATTAAGATCATGGCCATAAGATTACTTACTTGAGTTGCTTAAACTAGTTTTAAACATCAATTTCCCCCATAATTAATGGATATATCAATCATTAGATATGCTATAAGGTTACTATGATATATAAAACCCAGAATCAGAGCTGTCGATGAAGCTGAAAGTCACGGTCACTCTTGTTCATGAGTGAACAAGGGTTATGTTTCTAAAACATAAAATATTTCAATGGCAGAAATAACATATTTTCTAAATGACTTGCTACAGTTGTCATAGTACAAACCTGTAACAAAAACAAAACGCCTCAATGCCATGATAGCCAAGTCAGTTATTCTGTGTTCATTGAAGTCATTCTTGGCCTTTTTTTATTTACCTTGATTTACCTTGATTGACCTTGATCCGGATGGCCGGGAGATGAGCTTAAGGTGGCTCCACACTTTCGCAATTAACCAGCAAAATTCGTTGAAACTTTCATATAATTGTTATGCAACTATGTCGAGTTGATTTTATGAAAATCTAAACATTCCGATAGTTTGGGGAATTTTTTGGAAAAAATACCAAAAAATTGAATTTTCGTCAATTCTAATATTTTCCGGGGTTTTTTGTGTGTGGCATTGTTCGGAACAATAACAACAATAATAAAATGAAAAGAAGCATTTCTAATTAACCCTACAAATATTTTATTTATCGCAAAATATGTAACACATGTT
>NW_018404202.1:102273-108161 GCF_002113885.1 Mizuhopecten yessoensis
GTTTAAACGAAAACGGCCCAGCAGGTGTTACTATAATTTGCACTACGATATTGAATGCCCGATACGCAATACGGAAATGACGACACGGTGTACATGCACATTTCGATTAAGATAATTGAGTCCTAGCTGTACTTTTTCCGGAAGTATGTCACGAAAATGGACGCTGATGACGATGTGTCGAGCCACCTTAAAGCTCGTATTGGCCCAATTGAAATCTTGTACATCAATTCTTTCATGTTTTCGCTACGCTAGCGGTAGATGGTTATGTTTTAAAAAGGTCTCACTGTAGAGTCACATCTCTTAATTCACACATTGGATGTGTTGTCCTTTTCTCTCTCTTTCCAGTCAGTGTTCAGGTTACTCTTAAATATGTTCACAGAGCTCGCTGTAACTGTTCCCTCTGATAAGGAGTTCCACTTATTCACTACCCTATTTGAAAAGCGATTTTGACTACTGTTTGATCCAGAGAACACTTTTCCAAGTTTGAGTGAATGTCCACGAGTAATTGAATTCTCTGATATTTTTATATTGTCCAAGCTAACCTCCTCATAGCCGTGCATTATGTCATGTTTTTATTTTTGTTCTGTTTCTGATTTGTTTGTTATTTCCTTTACCTTCAGGACAAAAGTGGATCAGACACAGAGCCGGATACAATGTATCGCCTGTATGGTGTGGTATGTCATGTTGGCTCAATCCATGGAGGTCACTACACGGCGCATGTGCGAACGACTGGACACCGAGAAGACGCAATGGAGAAGAAGTTCCTTAGCAACGAGTGGCGAGATCCAGAAAGTTTTGTGGATGAAATCTTAAATTTCTGGAAAGAAATGGAACAACATGATAGCAAGTTGGATGAACAGCAATTGGTGGAAGTTTCTGCTCCAGAATCAACCAACGAGACCAATGACACATGGTACACATTCAATGACACCATGGTCACAGAATGTACTCTGGAAACTGTCCTAGGTGAACGGAACGCGTACATCCTTATGTACGAACGAGTGATAAAGCAGTGATCTCACACCTATAGCCTACGTCATCTGTGTGCGGACTTTGAACTAAAAACAAATATATCACGTGGTATTTCAATATTTATCAATTGCAAAAGTGTTTAGAATCTTGCACAAACTAGTTAAAATATATCGAAACACAGCCAATGTTGCTAAAATCATGCTCCGATTGAAACTAGTCCTTCCCGGCAGCGCGTTATGACATACCATGTCTACCCCATAGAATAATGCCTAATCATCACGTTTGAGTTACGTGCCTTCTATTTCGTGTCAGGCATGTTCTGTCCGGTGTTTGATGACCGGTGTTTCCGAATGCGTTTTTTCCCATAACGTTAACATGATATCTTTTATCTGGAAAACCACACGTTTCCAATAAAAATACATTATGTATGTCTCTAATGAGGGAAACAATCGCATTAAGTCGCAAAACGTTGTTACATGACGTCTTCATTGACAGATAGACCAATGAAATGACGTACATGGTGTAACTGGGTACCACAAACGTTTACCTACTCCTAATAGGTTTAATCCAATGAGTTTTGTGTGAGGGAAGTTATAGTGGTTGTGAGAACAAATATATATATTGATGTTGGCCATGTACGCGGTTCTTTTCACACAATCACTAGAAATTCTAAGTAAGGAGACATATATTGAAACATTAGTAGGTCAATGCAGAACACCAACAGGTATACATTCATTGCATTATACGTGCAAAAACGTATATATGAGCACTATATCACTATAAAGAACATAGAGAACATATCAGGCACTCACTTTTATGTGTTTCTTTGTTACATAAAATCATTAACGATGGAAAATATTTAATCGGAACATGTACATATTCCTCATGTAATTTATTGTTAATTCGGTATGAATATAATATTCAATTAATAGTTAAACATTCAGTTTACATCTGCCAGTTCATCTCAACCAGTTCATACAAAGGTGAATAAACATGTTTTGATAGAAAACTGTTTATGTCTAAGTTGTAGTACTAGTAACAATAACCCTCGCAAGGGTTACTGATTTGTTTTACTTGTTATACAATTATATCTCCATTTGTCTAAGTTTAAAACTTCGAACATCGATCATATATGAATTTTTATCAAAACTTCTATAATAAAGTTGAGACTACGCACACACTACAAGTGATAGTACGCATTGCCACTAGAAAAAACAACTACACTGCTCATTTAGCACTCACACTACACACGACCCATCCGTGTACCTGACAGGTGTGCTCTGGGCCGGAACTCTCTCGTGTACTGACGACAGACGATTACGTGATATAACTCCGTGCGGTGATAAGGTAAACGCGTAGTTCGGCTGTGTTGTCTTGCACATATTACCTGTATTTCTATTGAGATTTAAATTTCAATTGTGCGAATTATAAAAATACCTTTGATTCGGTATTACTCACTCGTCTTCGGCAGATGTCACTTATTATTATTATTTTGTAAAATAGCTCAAAGGAGTACATACCCAGTGCGATAAGTAAGGTGACGTTATAAGTAAAATGAGCACCAGGCAGTAGTAAAATAAAATGCAATCTGAACATTGAATAAAATGAAAACAGACAATTGTCTTTGTTAATTTTTCAAAAATTCCACTTCACTTTTTCATATTTGATAAATTTGGTTCTGCGTTTCTTGTTCCTTCTCCGGTTCATCGTATCATTATATTGTGAGACACATCTTACTTGTATATCTATCAAGGTGTATAATGTAACTTTTGTAGGGAGCCGAGACGCCGGAGTCTTTATTAAAGATTCTATTTAAATGATACTTGTGTGTTGGGTGTATCAGTAAGCTAGGACTATTACTGATGTTTGTGTTTTGGTGTATCAGTAAGCTAGGACTATTACTGATGTGTGTGTGTTGGTGTATCAGTAAGCTAGGATTATTACTGATGGTTTTGTGTTGGTGTATCAGTAAGCTAGGACTATTACTGATGTGTGTGTGTTGGTGTATCAGTAAGCTAGGATTATTAGTGATGTTTGGGTGTTGGGTGTATCAGTAAGCTAGGATTATTACTGATGTTTGTGTGTTGGTGTATCAGTAAACTAGGATTATTACTGATGTTTGTGTGTTGGGTGTATCAGTAAGCTAGGGTTATTACTGATGTTTGTGTGTTGGGTGTATCAGTAAGCTAGGGTTATTTCTGATGTTTGTGTGTTGGGTGTATCAGTAAGCTAGGATTATTAGTGATGTTTGTGTGTTGGGTGTATCAGTAAGCTAGGACTATTACTGATGTGTGTGTGTTGGTGTATCAGTAAGCTAGGATTATTACTGATGTTTGTGTGTTGGGTGTATCAGTAAGCTAGGATTATTACTGATGTCCCGTAGACTGGATGCTTTATGTTTGCATACTTAATTGTGTATTCAAATGAGATATCATGATGATTTTCGTGTGCAGAATATGTCAACTTTAACTCTAACACAGCAAAACAAATGTCATTTTTTTATCAAATGATAATATCGTACATGCGTTGCTACGTATGAAAATAGCAATATATTATCAAGTTTAAATATGTTTGAATAGTTTGAATCTTGAACTTACTTTGTTTTTACGAATTAGTAAAAGAATTTCTTCTAAAATATGTTTGAGTGGAAATAAAACATCGACTCTCCAGTGTTTCAACCAGATGAGTTTTCGTCGTGTAAAGATTAGGGCTGCAAATATCAAAAAAAATATCCAAATCTCTTTATTTCATCTTAAAACACAGTTACGACATCATCCTTTGTTCTCGCTGTACATCATAGTTGAATGTTCAATGAAGTACCTATAGCTGTCCATTATTACGCCGTAGCTGTCCATTATTATGTTTAATAATGGACAGCTACTGGCCTGATAATGGACAGCTACTGGTCTGATAATGGACAGCTACTGGCCTGATAATGGACAGCTACTGGCCTAATAATGGACAGCTACTGGCCTGATAATTGACAGCTACTGGCCTGATAATGGACAGCTACTGGCCTGATAATTGACAGCTACAGGTAACAAAAATAATTTAGCACCAGAAAATCAACAATTCATTAATAACATATGACTTTTGTTTATATGTACATTTAAATATGATAAAAATTAACAATAAAATATAATGCATTGAAACGCCACAGAATGCAATATTTGATCCAGAAATAATCCAGCTGTCCACTGTTTAAGTTTATTGAGGAGAAAATCTTTGTGAATAAATTAATCAAACAGAATGCTGTGAAACTTACTGGGAGAGAAAAAACAGTCATCCAATAATTATTATAAAATATGAATATTGATGATATAGAAAAACACAAGTCTTGATTCAGGAATAATTCAACAGATCTTCACACACAGTGATCCATACTTGGAGGTAGAATTAATCCAATAAACATTTTCTGACATAAGTGAACATCCACCGGTGAGGTTTTAATTGATTTTCCCTCTGTTGCAGTTATTTTTTCAAGTTATTTTTCCTGATGCACGTAATTAAAATTCCATTTAAGTAAACTTTAACTTTTGCTCTCTGTTCAATGTGTTGTGTTAATTAATATGTCTTTACATTAACAATGTTCCAAAATGATGTTGAAAGAGATAATGTCGTCGCCTTAGAATCACATGTTCCTGCTTCAAATGATCAAAGTGGACTGACTGGTAAATACCAAGGATTCACTAGATCAGTATTTGGACATGACAATTATGTACATTTCCAAATAAGGTAACAATACCGCTACCTTTCCAGTAGGTTAACAATATTTAATATGCGTTCATGCATGAAAGACCATAGCTCATGCTGCATATTTCATTAACGGTACATTGTTCAGTAGCTGTCCATTACAAAGCAGGGTGCTGTGTTTTAAGTACGGGCCTCGATCAGTTCATTCTCCCACAGAATATGTCCCTCAGTCCGTCTGTATAGGAACAGTAAATAATGTCCCTCAGTCCGTCTGTATAGGTACAGTAAATAATGTCCCTCAGTCTGTCTGTATAGGTACAGTAAATAATGCCCCTCAGTCTGTCTGTAAAGGTACAGTAAATAATGCCCCTCAGTCCGTCTGTATAGGTACAGTAAATAATGTCCTTCAGTCCGTCTGTATAGGAACAGTAAATAATGCCCCTCAGTCCGTCTGTATAGGAACAGTAAATAATGCCCNTAATAATGCCCCTCAGTCCATCTGTATAGGTACAGTAAATAATGTCCCTCAGTCCGTCTGTATAGGTACAGTAAATAATGTCCCTCAGTCTGTCTGTATAGGTACAGTAAATAATGCCCCTCAGTCTGTCTGTAAAGGTACAGTAAATAATGCCCCTCAGTCCGTCTGTATAGGTACAGTAAATAATGTCCTTCAGTCCGTCTGTATAGGAACAGTAAATAATGCCCCTCAGTCCGTCTGTATAGGAACAGTAAATAATGCCCCTCAGTCCGTCTGTATAGGTACAGTAAATAATGCCCCTCAGTCCGTCTGTATAGGTACAGTAAATAATGCCCCTCAGTCCGTCTGTATAGGTACAGTAAATAATGCCCCTCAGTCCGTCTGTATAGGTACAGTAAATAATGTCCCTCAGTCCGTCTGTATAGGTACAGTAAATAATGCCCCTCAGTCCGTCTGTATAGGTACAGTAAATAATGTCCCTCAGTCCGTCTGTATAGGTACAGTAAATAATGTCCCCCAGTCCGTCTGTATAGGTACAGTAAATAATGTCTCTCGGTCCGTCTGTATAGGTACAGTAAATAATGTCCCTCAGTCCGTCTGTATAGGTACAGTAAATAATGTCCCTCAGTCCGTCTGTATAGGTAAGTAAATAATGTCCCTCAGTCCGTCTGTAAAGGTACAGTAAATAATGTCTTTCAGTCCGTCTGTATAGGTACAGTAAATAATGTCCCTCAGTCCGTCTGTA
>NW_018404202.1:111433-174895 GCF_002113885.1 Mizuhopecten yessoensis
GGGTTGACAATATTCACTGTCACCTGCTAATGAATGTCATATCTATTTTGTTACACCAAAAGTCTTTGTAGCTCAGAAACGGCAGCCAACCTCGATAATGACATCTTGTTTGTTGATAGTCTGCTGTTTACAATCGCTATCACACCGGCGCTTGATGAAATTGGCTGTTGCCGTCAAACGTTCTTGTGACCATCACGGTGGGGAAACGAAGCGGTGCACGCACATTTTTTGCGCATGTGATAATTTTCACTGTCTCATGGCAATATCACCCGCGCCCCTTCAAACCAATGTATTTTCGGAGGGTGACAGAGAGTTTTGTTTAATTTTCTCCCAACCAATCAAATAGCTAGAAATTCACTTGAGGTGTAACAATAAATAATGTCCCTCAGTCCGTCTGTATAGGTACAGTAAATAATGTCCCTCAGTCTGTCTGTATAGGTACAGTAAATAATGTCTCTCAGTCTGTCTGTATAGGTACAGTGAATAATGTCTCTCAGTCTGTCTGTATAGGTACAGTGAATAATGCCCCTCAGTCCATCTGTATAGGTACAGTAAATAATGTCCCTCACTCCGTCTGTATAGTTACAGTAAACAATGTCCCTCACTCCGTCTGTATAGATGCAAGTGACTTCCTTAGTAACATAATATAATGATTTGCGTTTGAAAATTCCTTTAATGTCTGTAATTTTATGGTCCCGTTAAAGTTTGCTACAGTTGACATTCCTCCAGTAATATTTTTATTTTGTAGTTATAACATATCAAAATTCGATTGGAACAAAAAGGTTTTTAAATCGGTTGATAAACGTAAAAAGTAAATCACTTCATAAACTGAAATGATTCCAAAATCCTACAATGAAGACTTGAAGGAACTGAAAACGACATCAACTTCACACTCAATATTAAATACAATGTACTTTGTTTTGGTTTTCATCGAAAAAATATTTGGAAGTTTTAAGTAATTCCTTATTAAGGTTAATTAAGGCGTCGTCGTCTACCAAAATAGGACGTATTAAACGACCATGGGAGTGATGCTATCGGATTCCATGTGAAACATACTCTATGATATTTCAGATAGAGACAAAAAAATCCACATAAAACCCGTTCTGCTGCAGCTTCAACAAAATATCGCCCGAATCTTGGAACTGTTTTTAAGCGCTTAACGGATAGTGTGAGAAAGCATCGTGAACTTAGAAGGCGGCATTGTACTGTAGCCGTATTTATATAAAATACGTGATGGCTCTAGACTTACAAAAGTCCCAACCGTAATTATTGCGGAAATATGATATCAATACATTTTGCGTGAAAAAAAACCTACATATGGAATATGCGATTTTTTTCTGCCTTCATTTTCCAGAAGGCATCGCCTGATAAGAATAATAGAGTTTGGGAACTTCACATGTATTTCGTTCTGAAATAATAATTTTCTGAGTTTTGCTACTATTCCGTTCTAAAGAAAATTGTGTTTGGAATTTTGGTACGAATTCGTTCTAATTGGAATAAAGTCAGAGTTTTTCACTTTTTCGTCCTAAAATAATTGTTTTTCGAGTTTGGGTACAATTTCGTTCCAACCAACGATTGAGGCGAGGGAATGTTATCCTGAGTACGAGTGAAAAGGGTTAGTCGATTTTTCATTATATATTAATGAAGTTGTTTTCTACCACAATACGCTGTGTTATTTCACTCTCAGATCATTGTATATGAGTTATATTCCACACGTGGTATATGACCTTCAAGAGTTTTGATTGGTCGAGAAGATAAACATTGACCGGGAGGACTTTTGCACGCGCTTTTTGCCACATGCTGTTTTGTTTACGTCGTCTGCTGACAACATCCGACAAATGTTGGTGACTTTGTGAGGATATGCGGAAAAGGGGGTTATTAAGGCAATATTAAAAGAAGATGATACTTAAAGATTTGATCGCTAGTTTCAGGCAAAATTGCTACAGACGCTCGATATCGCCCGTATTCATGAACCGTTCTCATGCTCAAAACATGGATTTTGTGCTCAAGTCTTATTTCTTGTTCCAGTTATAAATGATTTAAAAAATCTTATTTTGTTAAGGTTTTGGACAAAAATTGAAGAAACTTGAAGCCGAATACTGTTTTCAATATTTAAATTTGACTTTTTGATCGTTGACATGATTAAGGTGGGTTACAAGAAAGCTGGCTTGAGCACAGAATCCATGTTTGAGCATGAGAACGGTTCATGTAGACAGACCACGTTGTGCAGGTCAGGTTAGTTATGTGTTACAGGTATTGACACACACGTAGGCAGGCCACGTTGTGTAGGTCAGGTTAGTTATGTGTTACAGGTACTGACACACACGTAGACAGACCACGTTGTGTAGGTCAGGTTAGTTATGTGGTACAGGTATTGACACACACGTAGACAGACCACGTTGTGTAGGTCAGGTTAGTTATGTGTTACAGGTATTGACACACACGTAGACAGACCACGTGGTGTAGGTGAGGTTAGCTATGTGTTACAGGTATTGACACACACGTAGGCAGACCACGTTGCGTAGGTCAGGTTAGTTATGTGTTACAGGTATTGACACGCACGTAGACAGACCACGTTGTGTAGGTCAGGTTAGCTATGTGTTACAGATATTGACACACACGTAGACAGACCACGTTGTGTAGGTCAGGTTAGCTATGTGTTACAGATATTGACACACACGTAGACAGACCACGTTGTGCAGGTCAGGTTAGCTATGCGTTACAGGTATTAACACACACGTAGGCAGACCACGTTGTGCTGGTCAGGTTAGCTATGTGTTACAGGTATTGACACACACCTAGACAGACCACGTTGTGCAGGTCAGGTTAGCTATGTGTTACAGATATTGACACACACGTAGGCAGACCACGTTGTGTAGGTCAGGTTAGTTATGTGTTACAGGTATTGACACACACCTAGACAGACCACGTTGTGCAGGTCAGGTTAGTTATGTGTTACAGGTATTGACACACACGTAGACAGACCACGTGGTGTAGGTGAGGTTAGCTATGTGTTACAGGTATTGACACACACGTAGGCAGACCACGTTGTGCAGGTTGTGTGTGTTCTTAGTAAGACACATTTAACCGGTTACGTTATCTTCATTTGTTATCAGTTCCTGTCAAATTCATGGAATATCTATATTTGGATACATTTCATATGTTATAATTACTTGTCTTTCACGTGTCTGTAAAATGCTATTGCATACATTCTAACTATAGCCAACACCAATTGCGGCACATTGCATGCTTTCCATTCATATAGTACTTCCTCCACAAAGGATCCGTCAGTTTTGTTAAAGGTCAAACGAATACACATTGATATCTACATTTTTTCGAAATACTTAAGATATAAAAGCCTTTATGACAATACATATATTGTTAAACTAGTATATTTATTTACAATTTGATGTGAACACTACTGTGAAAAAACTAATGTTAGAAGTCAAGATTATGCTAACGATGCTTTTGTATTGATTGAAGTAGGCAGTTAAATTTTTTGATATCTGTGATTTTTGTTACTTTTGCGTTTAATTAACATTTTCGAAACAACGGGGTTTGAATTATCTTAATCATAGGTAAATGAGTACTTCAATAAATTGTCTTTGTAAAATTAAATATTTAAATCGTTTTATTGGTTCATGGTGACTTATCGGCGCATTTATGCTTTTTTGTTGTTTCTACTTTCGCTTTCGCTTTACAGGGATTTAGTTATTTCTACTTTCGCTTTCGTTTTACAGGGATGAGTTGTATGGATGTGGATTCCGAGGATGTCGTTCCGTTTCTTTATTTTCCGGATTGTTTTATCACTCCTTTTCATTGTTAATTATACTGATCACACCCCGTCGTTCTGTCACCTAACCTTATATGTACGTGGAAGCTTATTGGCTTGGAAGGACGTTTTGAAGTCGTTTTATTATTTTATACTGGATATTCCACATAACGTCCTCAGTTTTAGACCCGACTTCATCAACTTGCTGACGTGGATACAACTCTGGTTCAGGGACGTGTTCTGGTACAATGTGACAGATACCTTATCATCCCGGCAATGTTATAACGAAATGGCCAACACATCTATCTTGTATAAGTCATTACAACCGAAGACCCAGATTGTGACAGCGCCCACTGATTTACAATTACACAATTCTGTTACAGTACCGAGACAGATACCATATTACCTAGAGCACTTGCTTACATTGTTCGTGGTTCTCACGTTTCTATTGCTGGTGGTTTGTTTTCGTAACTCCAAATTAAGAAGGAGATTCCTTAAAGTAAGTTTAAAACATATCTTTAAATTTGATTCCCCATTTTTTGTTAAAATCGTTTTAATAGTTACTTTCTGTTTTGTTTTATATAATATTTCCCGACATTCAGCCTTCATAGAAATGTTCTGAAGATAACATACAGTCATGATTTCGTATTAAGAAACGAAAGTGGGAATTTACGCTGAGACATGTGACATCACGTATATGCGCTAAATGGTTGGTCCTGTACTATTGTCGCCATGGACAAGGAAGCCTTAGTATTATTCTACATTGTCAAATCCATTTGTCCGTTTGTTGGAGATATATCTGCACAGGTAGAGTGAATTGTCCATTTGTTAGAGATATATCTGCACAGGTAGAGTGAACTGTCCGTTTGTTGGAGATATATCTGCACAGGGAGAGTGAATTGTCCGTTTGTTTGAGATATATCTGCACAGGTAGAGTTAATTGTCCGTTTGTTGGAGATATATCTGCATAGGTAGAGCGAATTGTTCGTTTGTTGGAGACATATCTGCACAGGTAGAGTGAATTGTCCATTTGTTGGAGATATATCTGGACAGGTAGAGTGAATTGTCCGTTTGTTGGAGATATATCTGCACAGGTAGAGTGAATTGTCCGTTTGTTGGAGATATATCTGCATAGGTAGAGTGAATTGTTCGTTTGTTGGAGACATATCTGCACAGGTAGAGTGAATTGTCCATTTGTTGGAGATATATCTGCACAGGTAGAGTGAATTGTCCGTTTGTTGGAGATATATCTGCACAGGTAGCTATAGTGTGAACTGATTCGTTCACATTTCTGTTCTTGATGTATTCTATTTAAACTTTCATAATAAGGATTACGTTCATTATCAAGAAAGCAAACTCTTTTAATATAATGATCAGTTTGTAAACATGGAACTGAAGGTGCAATTTGTATCGACAGTTCGATTTGATAATCAATTTACCCTTAAAAAAATGATTTCTACTTTCGCTTTCGCTTTGGCATATGCTATCGATCTATTGCACCACGTGCATGGTTTTTAATGTCGGTTTGACCCTGCAGATCAGAAATATATCGAAGGATAGCTACTCGGTACCTTTAAGTACTTTAAAACCTTGATAACAAGTCTGATTTGAAACAGGTCGGCTAAGAAAATAAGTCTGGGATTATTTACAGTCAAATTTATCTCGAAAGTAAGCAATCTTAAGTTATCTTGTGTATGTTTAAAAACAAAATCATTGTTTTGATGCATTTTGGCACTACAAGCTAAGATGGGTTTGAACAAATCACGTCAAACAGTTCCAGTCCCTTTTATAAAGAAAGATTACCCCTACCCCTAATGTAACAACAGATAAACCTGTATTCTGTAATCGAATACAATCACTGAAAAAAATCTTAGTACAGAACTACAATAGGGAGTTTAAGAAGTGGAGTCTTCAAAGAGTCTCTCCAGCAGGCTTGATTTATCTTGCATTTTAATATCATTGATATTAAATAAGAGTCAATATAAATACTTATTATTCTCATTGACATTAATCAATTAATCATTGATATATATCTTAATATGGCAATACAAATAATAAATATATATTTTTTAATCGAAACGAAGACAATCGCTATGGTTTGAGAGATATACGGGTACACAAGTTTGTCTCTGGATTCACATTCTAGTTTTTGTTCTATCATGGTATGCGTTTGATGATGGCTATTTTTTGCCATTTATTGTTTTGCAGTATTGTTTCATAGTTAATGTGTATCTCTTTGTTATTTGTTGTGTTATGTAAGTGTTCATGTTTCTACAATGAAAAGGAGGCGGATTGCCTTGAACATTTGCCATATTCCCTTACAAGCACTGTTGTTAACAGAGACCTTTCAAAAGTTCGATTCGTAATGAAATTATCGTTTTCTTTTCAAGCTAAAAATACGATGTCTAATGTGAACAAAGCATCCTTAATGCAATAACTATGTTTCTTTTTAGATAATATACAACATACAACGTATCATGCAGCCTAAAAGACAATTTGAGGAAGATGAAGAAAAACAGTCTGACGACCAGCTTTCTAAACCAAAGGTTTATTATCAGAATGACTGTTGTTTGTAACGTTTAAATAGAATGCAATTGTGTGATGAGATTGTAGTAGGTATAATTTTACTGACCTTTTGTGTTATGTTGAATATTTCTCCCTTATTCGTATTAGTTTGCAAATACTGATGATCATGAAAGTATTTTGTATATCAGGTAGACAGTTTACAGGGAATAAATGCGGTTCAAAATGATAACTTATTGTTTTGGGTGTTTTGTTTATCCTTGTATACTCTATATATATAACTGGTTCGTTTATGTCACCAAAGTGTTATAATAGGTTATGGTTGTATACGATACAGTTATTTGTACGGTCATCATTATTTATAAATAGAATTTTGTAATTTTGAATTGTTGTTAAACAGATTCAGAAATACATGGGGACAGAGGAAAAAGATGGTCAAACTATTGGGAAACAAACTGAAGATGCCGCAGGAGTTGACCGAATACAACATAAAGAGGTAATGCACAGTAAGACGTGAAAACTGGTAAATGCCTACTACAAAGAGGCGAATGCACAGTCACACGTGACAACTGTTAAATGCCTACTACAAACAGGCGAATGCACAGTCAGACGTGACTACTGTTAAACGCCTACTACAAACAGGCGCATGCACAGCCAGACGTGACAACTGTTAAACGCCTACTACAAGGAGGCGAATGCACAGTCAGACGTGACTACTGTTAAACGCCTACTACAAACAGGCGAATGCACAGTCAGACGTGAAAACTGTTAAATGCCTACTACAAAGAGGCAAATGCACAGTCAGACGTGACAACTGGTAAATGCCTACTACAAAGAGGCGAATGGACAGTCAGACGTGACAACTGTTAAATGCCAACTACAAACAGGCGAATGCACAGTCAGACGTGACTACTGTTAAACGCCTACTACAAACAGGCGCATGCACAGCCAGACGTGACAACTGTTAAACGCCTACTACAAAGAGGCGAATGCACGGTCAGACGTGACAACTGTTAAATGCCAACTACAAACAGGCGAATGCACAGTCAGACGTGGCAACTGTTGAATGCCTACTAACAAGAGTCGAATGCACAGTCAGACGTGACAACTGTTGAATGCCTACTAACAAGAGGCGAATGCAGTCAGACGTGACAACTGTTAAATGCCAACTACAAACAGGCGAATGCACAGTCAGACGTGGCAACTGTTGAATGCCTACTAACAAGAGTCGAATGCAGTCAGACGTGACAACTGTTAAATGCCTACGACAAAGAGGCGAATGCACAGTCAGACGTTACTACTGTTAAATACCTACTACGAAGAGGCGAATGCACAGTCAGACGTTACTACTGTTAAATACCTACTACGAAGAGGCGAATGCACAGTCAGACGTTACTACTGTTAAATACCTACTACGAAGAGGCGAATGCACAGTCAGACGTGACAACTGTTGAATGCCTACTAACAAGAGGCGAATGCAGTCAGACGTGACAACTGTTAAATGCCTACTACAAAGAGGCGAATGCACAGTCAGACGTGACAACTGTTAAATGCCTACTACAAAGAGGCGAATACACAGTCAGACGTGACAACTATTAAATGCCTATTACAAAGAGGCGAATGCACAGTCAGACGTGGCAACTGTTGAATGCCTACTACAAAGAGGCGAATGCAGAGTCAGACGTGACAACTGGTAAATGCCTACTACAAAGAGGCGAATGCACAGTCAGACATGACAACTGTTAAATGCCTACCACAAAGAGGCGAATGCACAGTCAGACGTGACAACTATTAAATGCCTACTACAAAGAGGCGAATGCACAGTCAGGCGTGACAACTGTTAAACGCCTACTACAAAGAGGCGACTGCACAGTCAGACGTGACAACTGTTAAACGCCTACTACGAAGAGTCGAATGTACAGTCAGACGTGACAACTGTTAAACGCCTAATACAAAAGAGGCGAATGTACAGTCAGACGTGACAACTGTTAATCGCCTACTAAGAAGAGGCGAATGCAGGCAGACGTGACAACTGTTAAACGCCTACTACAAAGAGGCGAATGCAGTCAGACGTGACAACTGTTAATCGCCTACTAAGAAGAGGCGAATGCAGTCAGACGTCACAACTGTTAAACGCCTACTACAAAGAGGCGAATTTACAGTCAGACGTGACAACTGTTAAACGCCTACTACAAACAGGCGAATGCACAGTCAGACGTGACAACTGTTGAAGGCCTACTACAAAGAGGCGAATGCACAGTCAGACATGACAACTGTTAAATGCCTACCACAAAGAGGCGAATGCACAGTCAGACGTGACAATTGTTAAACGTCTACTACGAAGAGGCGAATGCACAGTCAGACGTGACAACTTTTAAATGCCTACTACAAAGAGGCGAATGCAGTCAGAGGTGACAACTGTTAAATGCCTACTACAAAGAAGCGACTGCACAGTCAGACGTGACAACTGTTAAACGCCTACTTCAAAAGAGGCGAATGCACAGTCAGACGTGACAACTATTAAATGCCTACTACAAAGAGGCGAATGCACAGTCAGGCGTGACAACTGTTAAACGCCTACTACAAAGAGGCGAATTTACAGTCAGACGTGACAACTGTTAAACGCCTACTTCAAAAGAGGCGAATGCACAGTCAGACGTGACAACTATTAAATGCCTACTACAAAGAGGCGAATGCACAGTCAGACATGACAACTGTTAAATGCCTACCACAAAGAGGCGAATGCACAGTCAGACGTGACAACTGGTAAATGCCTACTACAAAGAGGCGAATGCACATTCAGACGTGACAACTGTTAAATGCCTGCTACAAACAGGCGAATGCACGGTCAGACGTGACAAATGTTAAATGCCTACTACAAAGAGGCGAATGCACGGTCAGACGTGACAACTGTTAAACGCCTACTACAAAGAGGCGAATTTACAGTCAGACGTGACAACTGTTAAACGCCTACTACGAAGAGGCGAATGTACAGTCAGACGTGACAACTGTTAATCGCGTACTAAGAAGAGGCGAATGCAGTCAGACGTGACAACTGTTAATCGCCTACTAAGAAGAGGCGAATGCAGTCAGACGAGACAACTGTTAAACGCCTACTACAAAGAGGCGACTGCACAGTCAGACGTGACAACTGTTAAATGCCTACTACAAACAGGCGAATGCAGTCAGACGTGACAACTGTTGAATGCCTACTACAAACAGGCGAATGCACAGTCAGACGTGACAACTGTTGAATGCCTACTACAAAGAGGCGAATGCAGAGTCAGACGTGACAACTGTTGAATGCCTACTACATAGAGGCGAATGCACAGTCAGACGTGACAACTGTTTGTTAAACGTCTACTACGAAGAGGCGAATGCACAGTCAGACGTGACAACTGGTAAATGCCTACTACAAAGAGGCGAATGCACATTCAGACGTGACAACTGTTAAATGCCTGCTACAAACAGGCGAATGCACGGTCAGACGTGACAAATGTTAAATGCCTACTACAAAGAGGCGAATGCACGGTCAGACGTGACAACTGTTAAATGCCTACTACAACCAGGCGAATGCACAGTCAGACGTGACAACTGTTAAACGCCTACTACAAAAGAGGCGAATGTACAGTCAGACGTGACAACTGTTAATCGCCTACTAAGAAGAGGCGAATGCAGTCAGACGTGACAACTGTTAAACGCCTACTACAAAGAGGCGAATGCAGTCAGACGTGACAACTGTTAAATGCCTACTAAAAACAGGCGAATGCAGTCAGACGTGACAACTGTAAAATGCCTACTACAAACAGGCGAATGCACGGTCAGGCGTGACAACTGTTAAAAGACTACTACAAAGAGGCGAATGCAAAGTCAGACGTGACAACTGTTAAACCCCTACTACGAAGAGTCGAATGGACAGTCAGACGTGACAACTGTTAAATGCCTACTACAAACAGGCGAATGCAGTCAGACGTGACAACTGTTAATCGCCTACTACAAAAGAGGCGAATGCACGGTCAGACGTGACAACTGTTAAACGCCTACTACAAAAGAGGCGAAGGCACAGTCAGACGTGACAACTGTTGAATGCCTACTACAAAGAGGCGAATGCAAAGTCAGACGTGACAACTGTTAAACCCCTACTACGAAGAGTCGAATGTACAGTCAGACGTGACAACTGTTAAACGCCTACTACAAAAGAGGCGAATGTACAGTCAGACGTGACAACTGTTAATCGCCTACTAAGAAGAGGCGAATGCAGTCAGACGTGACAACTGTTAAACGCCTACTACAAAGAGGCGAATTTACAGTCAGACGTGACAACTGTTAAACGCCTACTACAAAGAGGCGAATTTACAGTCAGACGTGACAACTGTTAAATGCCTACTAAGAAGAGGCGAATGCACAGTCAAACGTGACTACTGTTAAATACCGACTACGAAGAGGCGAATGCACAGTCAGACGTGACAACTGTTAAATGCCTACTACAAAGAGGCGAATGCACAGTCAAACGTGACTACTGTTAAATACCTACTACGAAGAGGCGAATGCACAGTCAGACGTGACAACTGTTAAATTCCTACTAAGAAGAGGCGAATGCACAGTCAAACGTGACTACTGTTAAATACCTACTACAAAGAGGCGAATGCACAGTCAGACGTGACAACTGTTAAATGCCTACTAAGAAGAGGCGAATGCACAGTCAAACGTGACTACTGTTAAACGCCTACTACAAACAGGCGAATGCACAGTCAGACGTTACAACTGTTAAATGCCTACTACAAAGAGGCGAATGCACAGTCAGACGTGACAACTGTTAAATGCCTACCACAAAGAGGCGAATTGCCTTGAAAGTTTGACACATTTTGTAGACTGTACTGTCGTTATTACTTCCTTACATATATATATTAAAATAGACATTTCTAAAGTACGATTCGCAATGTAATCATCTTTTTTTTTTCAGGCTGAAAATACAATGTCTTTTGTGAACAACGCAGCCTTATTGTAATAATTATATTTCTTTTTTAGATCATGCAACTTAAAAGACCACTTAAGCAAGCCGAAGAAAAGCAGTCCGACGACCAGCCTCCTCAACAAAAGGTTTATAGTCAAAACTACTGTTGTTCGTAATTATAAAATAGAATGCAATGTTTGCAATTGTGAGATGAGGTTATAGTAGGTATATTTTTACTGACCTTTTGTGTTATGTTGAATTTTCTCCCTTAATCGTATTAGTTTGCAAATACTGATGATCATGAAAGTATTTTGTATATCAGGTAGACAGTTTACAGGGAATGAATGCGGTTCAAAATGATTTTTTTTTTTTTTTGGGGTGTTTTGTTTATCCTTGTATATTCTATATGTACAACTGGTTCGTTTATGTCGCCAAAGTGTTATAATAGGTTATGGTTGTATACGATACAGTTATTTGTACGGTCATCATTATTTATATTTTTGTATTTTCGTATTGTTGATAAATAGTTTCAGAAATGCATGCGGACAGAGGAAAAAGACGGTAAAAAGAATAGGAAACAGAAAGAGTGTGACCGAATACAACATGAAGAGGTAAATCAAAACAATAGTCAATAACGGAATGCTTCTTTACAAATAACTTACTGATGTAGACCCTGATATCAACATAAATATGCACAATCTGACGTTTTCCAATCAGATATAATTGAATTTACAACATTTTAATGCTTACGAATAATGATAAACTAGAAAAGACTAAAGAAAGAGGGTAGTTTAATGCAAAAACCTAGAAAACAACAAAAGGTAATATTTATTTGTTTCCGAATAGTTTGGTTCAAATATTGTCTGTGTCGTTTTTATGTAACGACACGTGGTTACTGTATTAATGCTAGTTTTAATTAAATATAACTCCTTAAAACAGGAAACAGAAAGACAAAAACATGAAGAAAGAAGGAAACAGGAAGAAACAAGAAAACAGGAAGAAACAAGAAAAAAGGAAGAAAGAAGAAAACAAGAAGAACAAAGGAAACAGGAAGAGACAAGAAAACATGAAGAAAGAAGAAAACAGGAAGAAAAAAGAAAACAGGTACAGAGAAGAAAAAGCTTCTGGCGAATTGTTTCAAATGATATAGACATCGTGTTATAATGATTACTTACATGGTTCTGTTGAAGTGCATGTATTACATTGCATCTCCTGCACACACGCAGGCATACACACATAAGGAGATATTAGCCAGGTGGCATAGGACTAGTAGTTAGCGCCTGATAAGGCAGCTCCTGCGAATTCCTCAAAATTGTATTGATTAATGTATATGCTAATTGTATTAATTGTGTATCTGTGTATTGTCAAGCACTTAAGAGTGGCTTAGGTTAGCTTGATAGGGCGCTTTATCAAATGTTGTATATATTATAATAGAAATATTTCTTTTTGTTTGTGTAATCGTTTAATTCAGTGAGTTGTTTTTATAAACCAAAACACTACAGATATGAAGATTATTCCCTCAGTTGAAATCGTAACCAATTTAACAAAGAAAGTATACTAATCGATACCTTTCATTTTCAGACGTTGTTCTGTGTTTATGCTATAAACACGAATTCAACAAATTAATATTTTTGATTGTTAAGGAGAGTGAGTATACTATGTTGTTTCATTATGAGAATCGATTTAACAAGGGCACATTGTTTCAGGTATTACGTGAAGTTGTTAAGAAATTCAAGGAACCCGGCTGTATAACACCTAACAATCAACCAACGGTAAGCGTTACAAAATTCAAAGTTAGAAAAATATGAGTTGATTGAGTTATTGTCAGTATTCTGTGTAATCAGATGAAGTTTATCAATGCTTAATTGTCAGTATTCTGTGTAATCAGATGAAGTTGATCAATGTTTAATGGTCAGTATGCTGTGTAACCAGATGAAGTTAATAAATGTTTAATTGTCAGTATTCTAAGAATCAGATGAAGTTGATCCATGTTTAATTGTCAGTATTCTGTGTAATCAGATGAAGTTTATCAATGTTTAATTGTCAGTATTCTGTGTAATCAGATGAAGTTGATCAATGTTTAATGGTCATTATGCTGTATAACCAGATGAAGTTAATAAATGTTTAATTGTCAGTATTCTAAGAATCAGATGCAGTTGATCCATGTTTAATTGTCAGTATTCTGTGTAATCAGATGAAGTTGATCAATGTTTAATGGTCATTATGCTGTATAACCAGATGAAGTTAATAAATGTTTAATTGTCAGTATTCTAAGAATCAGATGCAGTTGATCCATGTTTAATTGTCAGTATTCTGTGTAATTAGATGAAGTTTATCAATGTTTAATTGTCAGTATTCTGTGTAATCAGATGAAATTGATCAATGTTTAATTGTCAGTATTCTGTGTAATCAGATGAAGTTGATCAATGCTTAATTGTCAGTATTCTGTGTATATCAGATGAAGTTGATCCATTTTTAATTGTCAGTATTCTATGTAATGAGATGAAGTTTATCAATGTTTAATTGAAGTAAAATATCAATTGTACTTCACTAGGGACTGATGTGTGAAACTTAACGAGTAATCAATAATTACGAATTTGATTTTTAAGCCAACGCCATGATGTAGCATACTTTTATAAGGTACATGCTATGAACGGCATACATGCTAGTTATATAATTTAGCATTTATATAATTAGAACTGCTATTTTACTGAACAAACTTATATTTAGAATTTTGTAACAACATTTACAGTCTATATGGATAGCTATATATAGCTTGTTATTCTGTTCGTGCATGTAGCCTGAAATAAATATATTCAATTTTCAGGGCTTACCAAATCTGGGGAACACGTGTTACTTGAATTCACTCCTTCAGGTATTATAATCATTTTCTGTTTACGCATTGATTCACTTATTTCTTTCGTGTTTAATTCCTTTTTATTATATATACGCCTCACCGTTATCGTTTTCATTTCTCAAATATATTCTAATTATCTATATCTCATTTACATTGCCATTATTTATTAATATATTGTTGTAAATGTCTGCATGAAAATGTGAACTGTCTGATTTAAATGGTAAAACTTCTCAAACAGAGTACCAAGAAAAAATAGAAAAAAAACAAGTATTACTAGTCCTCATAACGGTATAATGTCTTTTTAGATGTCTGCCTAATGCCAGCATTTGAAATTAAAGTATAATGCAAACCTTTGAGATTTCGAGTTTATGTCAGGTTTTGATATTTCGACCTTATATCAGCTTTTGAGATTTCAGCCTAATGATAGCCTTTGAGATTTTGGTCTAATGTCATCTTTTGAGATTTTAGTCTAATGACAGCTTTTGAGATTTTAGTCTAATGCCAGCTTTTGAGATTTTGGTCTAATGTCAGCTTTTGAGATTGATTTTGGTCTAATGTCATCTTTTGAGATTTTGGTCTTATGTCATCTTTTGAGATTTCATCATTATGCCAGGTTTTGAGGCGTCGGCGTTATTATTGTTCTTCGTCTATAATGATGAACGACTGTAACACTGTGTTGAGTGTTAGTAACATGTGTACTCTCGCGGATATGACGTCAGACATAGCACGATGGCCGCCACATGTTGAAATGATCCTTTTCATTTTGGTTATATTTAGTTTTTATTGTTAACTGTATCGACTGCAGATCATTTTTGTGTCTATTTATAGTGTGGTGGTGCATTTTCCTAATTACTGTTAACCAATCCTATCATACTTCAACCCATCCTTTAATACTTCAACCAATCCTATCATACCAACCAATCCTATCATACTTCAACCAATCCTATCATACTTCAACCAATCCTATAATACGAAGTAAAACGATATCGTATTTGCAGGTTCTGAGCTGGACGCCATTGTTAGGACAACAGCTTGCTGAGCAGTTATGGAAATCAGTAGGAAACGACAAAATAGATATACATATATGTCAGCTTCATCTAATCGAATTAATATTTTAATTGAACGAATGATAACAAAAAGAAAGAAAAGGGTTTAACATAACACTTATTTTGTTGACATAATTACATCAATGTTTCGTAAGAACAAAACCAGATTTATTGAAATATAAGTGTTAAGCGTAGTCATCACAAAAAAAAATACGTTCTTAAAATAAAACCATGTGATTGTGTAAATAACACTGCTTACATTTTGTAATAAACAGAAAGAATTTCTCAACATGGATAACGTACCAGCACGATTGTTGCGGCTCATTTTGAACGTTCATACACAAAAAGGTATCAGGATGACATTACCTCATTATCTCCCGGGAAACGTACTACAGGAGGCCAGAAAGCTGTAAGAATGCTTTATCATAGAAGTCATGCTTACTGCTATTTTGAGCATTGTATGATAGACAGTTAAAAAGAACATTATGAAAAAAATGAACATGTTCCTTTGCAGAACATCTGTCATTGTGATATTGTATTCTTTGACATTTATACATAAACCTAAGATTTACATGTATATGATATATACACTTTAAAGAATGTTCATAGTTGCAATTCTGAACCTCCGACGATGAAATATAGAAATAAGTTCGCTTCATGTTTGATACACTCCATGAAGAAAAGATGTATGTCAATAAATAGGTTTCAAGAAAGACTTTCAAAAGGCAATTTAAATATTTTTTTTAAGTTGGCGTCACTGTCGTGCCGGACGTGATTATTTTGACGCCATAGTAGCAAACGTTACATAGTATCATCTTTATAAATTTATAACAAAACATCACTTTGGTGAAATAATGTACGTGACATTTTTTCGCAATACCATTGGCCGAATCATATACACGTGGTCAGTTCTCAAAAAACTATAGTCTGCTTATCCGTAGAAGGTCATTTTCTAAATGTAGCCTTTACGAGAATCCCCAACACTGCTATCGCGAATAACCATTTGCTTAATTAATATTTGAAAGGATCACATCGTTTAACATCAAACATATTTTTTATTGGTCAACAGAAATTTACGGAAAAAGAAAATTGGAAATCTGATGTAAAACATGACATCTTAACCATTTAATTAGAAACCTTATTTTGTTATCTCATGAGGTAATGTCATGGCAAAATACCATCTGATATAAACCTCAAAAGTGATACTGACAGAGTAACGACATTCTGTAACGACAGCCGAAAACAAGTTATGTAAACCATTTCTTTTAGATAATTTGAATTCTGATAGCTGAAGATGTGACGTACATTTAAATTATGAAAAGGCGCTGTCAATGTGGTTAAATTTTACAATATGTATGAATGTGTGACTACATCGGATATGTACTGTAACCGTCCGGAAATGACGTAGTTTATGTTAATATTATATAGCAATGATCAGTTTATTGGTTACCGGCAACAAGACAGCTTCGAGATGTACAACACTCTGATCGAGGGCGTGGAGAATATGGCGAGATTGGCACCCCTCCAAGTATGTGATATTGATATAAAAAAATTAACAACCAGCTTTGACGTACCCGTAAGAAGAGAGCTTTTTCTAACGGTTAAACCTCTGTGTGCTGGAGGGCACGGGTTAGTTCTCAATAACATGTATCGGACATCTAAACAGCGTCTTAAAATAATAGACGATAAAAAACCCAATTGTTATTAGAAATAATCAAAAATGTGTACAGATGTTATTGGACATTGTGTATTTAAGAACTACATGAGCAGCATATAAAAGGTATTTCAGAACGTATCATTATACACACTACATCATATATGTATGTCGTTATAATTAACTGCTGTTACAGAACATTATTTAAATCCTTATTATGTACGTCATGTTGTAATAACATAAACCATTTTGGACTTTCAGTACCTTGTATGTATATTGCCCATTTCTTCATTTACCACCTCGCTAACTGCAAACAGTCCCCTTTTCATAAGAATTTCTTCATATGTTTCACTCAATTTATCGCCTAACCCCTTTATAACGCCATAGTTTTAGTTTTTTTCTTTTCTGCGCGCGGGGGGGGGGGGGGGGGGGGGGGGGGTTACTGTAATTAACTACCTATCTTAATATACTTATTATTAGAACATAATAACGTACAATGTAGCCATATGAATTGATTAAGTGATGCTATTAATATTAATATTTGACTTATTTTAGCAAGAAGACAACAGTCAGATGACAGGTAATAAACTTTACTTCATCATTTATTTTCAGTGCTACTCCTACCTACAACGTTATTCTTAGTTGTGTAATTATATTGTTACTTCTCTATTGTTTCGTACATAATTATTGACTGTGGAGTATATGTGATATATAAGTTACAACGTATTTTATGATCAGCTTGTTATATACAGCATTCTAACTGTAAAGTAAGCATTACTTTTTAATTTTTGTTTCAGACAACGAGGTCCTTATGAATAAGTCACCAGTATCAAGGCTTGTAGGAGGCACTTTTGTCACAGTCTGGTACTACGAATCTTGTGAGCACGTGCGTATGATTGTTAATTATGTCGAACAGATTGCATAGTAGCACGTATGTATGTATGTATGTATGTATGTATGTATGTATGTATCATATTAGTAAAGTCATCATTATACACGTGTTTGTTTTTGTTCAAGAGCAGATGTACACTGACGATACGACCATTCAATAAATGATAATATTTTGAAGGTGGAGTTGACGTTCCAGAGATTCACCAGTGTCAGTGTTCCGGTACCTAAACCACAGACAGTTCACACGGTAAAGTACTATACACCTTTTTGTTCAAGAGCAGATGTATACTGACGATACGACCATTCAATAAATGATAATATTTTGAAGATGGAGTTGACGTTCCAGAGATTCACCAGTGTCAGTGTTCCGGTACCTTAACCACAGACAGTTCAAACGGTAAACTACTATACACCTAAACCACAGACATTTAAAACGGTAAAGTACCATACACCTAAACCACATACAGTTAGAACGGTAAAGTACTATACACCTTTTTGTTCAAGAGCAGATGTATACTGACGATACGACCATTCAATAAATGATAATATTTTGAAGGTGGAGTTGACGTTCCAGAGATTCACCAGCGTCAGTGTTCCGGGACCTAAACCACAGACAGTTAGAACGGTAAAGTACTATACACCTAAACTACAGACAGTTAAAACGGTAAAGTAATATACACCTAAACCACAGACATTTAAAACGGTAAAGTACCATACACCTAAACCACAGACAGCTGAAACGGGCAACTACTATACACGTAAACCCCAGCCAGTTAAACGGTAAAATACTATACACATAAACCAAAGACAGTTCAAACGGTAAAGTACCATATACTTAAACCACAGACAGTAAAAACGGTAAAGTACTATACACCTCAACCACAGACAGTTGAAACGGTAATGTACTATACACCTAAACCACAAACAGTTAAAACAGTAAAGTACTATACACCTAAAGCACAGACAGTTCAAACGGTAAAATTGTATACGCCTAAACCACAGACAGTTCAAACAGTAAAGTACCATACACCTAAACCACAGACAGATCAAACGGTAAAGTACTATACACATAAACCACAGACAGTTAAAACTGTAAAGTACTATACACCTAAACTACAGACAGTTAAAACGGTAAAATACTATACCCGTAAACCACAAACAGTTCAAACGGTAAAGTACCATACACCTAAACCACAGACAGGTCAAACGGTAAAGTGCTATACACCTAAACCACAGACATTTAAAACGGTAAAGTACCATACACCTAAACCACAGACAGTTAATACGGTAAAGTACTATACACCTCAACCACAGACAGTTGAAACGGGAAACTACTATACCCGTAAACCCCAGACAGTTAAACGGAAAACTACTATACACGTAAACCGCAGACAGTTAAAACGGTAAAATATTATACACCTAAACCACAGACAGGTCAAACGGTAAAGTGCTATACACCTAAACCACAGACAATTCAAACGGTAAAATACTTTACACGTTAACCACAGACAGTTAAAACAGTAAAATACTAAACACGTAAACCACAGACAGTTCAAAGGGTAAAATAGTATACATCTAAAACACAGACAGTTCAAACGGTAAACTACTATACACCTAAACCACAGACATTTAAAACGGTAAAGTACCATACACCTAAACCACATACAGTTAGAACGGTAAAGTACTATACACCTCAACCACAGACAGTTGAAACGGGAAACTACTATACCCGTAAACCCCAGACAGTTAAACGGAAAACTACTATACACGTAAACCACATACAGTTAAAACGGTAAAATACTATACACGAAAACCACAGACAGTTAAACGGCAAAATACTATACACCTAAACCAGACATAGTTTAAACGGTAAAATGATACACACCTAAACCACAGACAGTTCAAACAGTAAAGTACCATACACCTAAACCACATACAGTTAAAACGGTAAAATACTATACACGAAAACCACAGACAGTTAAACGGCAAAATACTATACACGTAAACCCCAGACAGTTAAACGGAAAACTACTATACACGTAAACCGCAGACAGTTAAAACGGTAAAATCCTATACACCTAAACCACAGACAATTCAAACGGTAAAATACTTTACACGTTAACCACAGACAGTTAAAACAGTAAAATACTAAACACGTAAACCACAGACAGTTCAAACAGTAAAGTACCATACACCTAAACCACATACAGTTAGAACGGTAAAGTACTATACACCTCAACCACAGACAGTTGAAACGGAAAAGTACTATACACCTAAACCAAAGACAGTTAAAACGGTAAAGTTCTATACACCTAAACCACAGACATTTAAAACGGTAAAGTACCATACACCTAAACCACATACAGTTAAAACGGTAAAGTACCATACACCTAAACCACATACAGTTAAAACGGTAAAGTACCATACACCTAAACCACATACAGTTAGAACGGTAAAGTACTATACACCTTTTTGTTCAAGAGCAGATGTATACTGACGATACGACCATTCAATAAATGATAATATTTTGAAGATGGAGTTGACGTTCCAGAGATTCACCAGTGTCAGTGTTTCGGTACCTAAACCACAGACAGTTAGAACGGTAAAGTACTATACACCTAAACCCCAGACAGTTAAAACTGTAAAATACTATACACGTAAACCCCAGCCAGTTAAACGGTAAAATACTATACACGTTAACCACAGACAGTTGAAACGGGAAAACAATATGCAGGTAAACCACAGACAGTTCAAAGGGTAAAATAGTATACATCTAAAACACAGACAGTTCAAACGGTAAACTACTATACACCTAAACCACAGATAGTTCAAACGGTAAAGTACTATACGCCTAAACCACAGACAGTTCAAAATATTTTGAAGGTGGAGTTGACGTTCCAGAGATTCACCAGCGTCAGTGTTCCGGGACCTAAACCACAGACAGTTAGAACGGTAAAGTACTATACACCTCAACCACAGACAGTTGAAACGGGAAAACAATATGCAGGTAAACCACAGACAGTTCAAACAGTAAAGTACTATACACCTAAACTACAGACAGTTAAAACGGTAAAGTTCTATACACCTAAACCACAGACATTTAAAACGGTAAAGTACCATACACCTAAACCACATACAGTTAGAACGGTAAAGTACTATACACCTTTTTGTTCAAGAGCAGATGTACTCTGACAATACGACCATTCAATAAATGATAATATTTTGAAGGTGGAGTTGACGTTCCAGAGATTCACCAGTGTCAGTGTTCCGGGACCTAAACCACAGACAGTTAGAACGGTAAAGTACTATACACCTAAAGCACAGACAGTTCAAACGGTAATGTACTATACACCTAAACCACAGACAGATCAAACGGTAAAGTACTATACGCCTAAACCACAGACAGTTAAACCGGTAAAGTACCATCCACCTAAACCACAGACAGTTAAAACGGTAAAATACTATACACGTAAACCACAGACAGTTAAACGGTAAAATACTATACACGTAAACCACAGACAGTTAAAACGGTAAAATACTATACAAGTAAACCACAAACAGTTCAAACGGTAAAATACTATACACGTAAACCGTTCAAACGGTAAAGTACTATACACCTAAACCACAGACATTTAAAACGGTAAAGTACCATACACCTAAACCACAGACAGGTAAAACGGTAAAGTACTATACACCTAAACCACAGACAGTTGAAACGGAAAACTACTATACACGTAAACCACAGACAGTTGAAACGGTAAACTACTATACACGTAAACCACAGACAGTTGAAACGGTAAAATACTATACGCCTAAACCACAGACAGTTCAAACGATAAAATACTATACACGTAAACCACAGACAGTTCAAACGGTAAAACACTATACACGTAAACCACAGACAGCTGAAACGGTAAACTACTATACACCTAAACCACAGACAGTTTAAACGGTAAACTACTATACACCTAAACCACAGACAGTTTACACGGTAAAATACTACACACGTTAACAACAGACAGTTGAAACGGTAAACAACTATACGCCTAAACCACAGACAGTTCAAACGGTAAAATACTATACACCTAAATACCAGACAGTTCAAATGGTAAAATACTATACACGTAAACCACAGACAGTTTAAACGGTAAAATACTATACACATAAACCAAAGACAGTTCAAACGGTAAAGTACTATGCACCTAAACCCCAGACAGTTAAAACTGTAAAATACTATACACGTAAACCACAGACAGTTCAAACGGTAAAGTACTATACACCTAAACCACAGACAGTTCAAACGGTAAAATACTATACACCTAAACCACAGACAGTTTAAACGGTAAATACTATACACCTAAACCAGAGATAGTTTAAACGGTAAATACTATACACCTAAACCAGAGATAGTTTAAACGTTAAATGCTATACACCTAAACCACAGACAGTTTAAACGGTAAAATACTATACACATAAACCAAAGACAGTTCAAACGGTAAAGTACTATGCACCTAAACCCCAGACAGTTAAAACTGTAAAATACTATACACGTAAAGCAAAGACAGTTCAAACGGTAAAATACTATACACCTAAACCACAGACAGTTCACACGGTAAAGTACTATACACCTAAACCACAGACAGTTCAAACGGTAAAGAACTATACACGTAAACCACAGACAGTTCAAACGGTAAACTACTATACGCCTAAACCACAGACAGTTCAAACGATAAAATACTATACACGTAAACCACAGACAGTTCAAACGGTAAACTACTATACACGTAAACCACAGACAGTTAAAACGGTAAAGTACTATACACCTAAACCAAAGACAGTTAAAACAGTAAAATACTATACACGTAAACCACAGACAGTTCAACCTGTAAAGTACTATACACCTAAACCACAGACAGTTTAAACGGTAAATACTATACAAATAAATCAGACATGTAACTGACTGTAACGTATAAACATCAGTCTGTCCGAAGAAGCCCAAGAAGGCAGAAAGGCCTAGCGGACAGTCGTGTGTATCTATTTTTTTGCTTTATTGATAGAGAGAATTAAAGGATATCGATTTTATTTCTAAATACATTTCATTACAGCTACATACTTGTATCAGATTGAGATTTCTTAAAATTATCTAAAACAGGATTTTAAATTTGAGTATTTTCAGGTTTCTTTTTTCAAAAGGCGCAGCTGGTGTAACAATTATTTCAATACATGCCCATATATCTACAGTCTACATTGTAAACTAGAGTTATCGTCTCCTCAACTGATCATTAAACTTAAAAAGTGGGCGGAGCTATGCAAATTTTGCGCGAACGAGACACAATTATGTGACGTCATGAACAGTTGATACTGGCAGAGTTAACCAACGCCTATGCAAATTCCAGGCTGTTACTTTTATTGAACCGTCATCTCGTTACCTGACTAAAATAGAGGGGCTATCCCTTGAATATTTTCGACTTGCATGTAAAGTTTATTTACAGCCTACGCTCCCTGTACTAAATAATTACAAATATTTTGGCTTACAGAAAACTAAACCCGTGACTGGTGTCAAACGCAAAAGTAGTGACGCTGAGCATGATGATGGAACTTTCAATGATACCACGGTTACTCACACGAGAACATCAAAAAACGTACGTAACAAAAACAATGATTGTGAAAAAAATCATTAATTTCGTATTTGAAAAATAATAATCATTTGAATATGTAATCAAATGTTATATGTCAGTCTATCATTAGGAGGCACGATAGTCTAGTGGTAGGACGTCGGGCTCGTGACTGAAGGGTTGCGGGTTCGAGTCACGGCACGGCACTCTGTTGTATCTTTGAGCAAGATACTTTACTCCACTTGTTCCAGTCTACTCAGCTGTAAATGAGTACGTGGTTGGGCAGGGCTAGAACTGCTGAATGCTAGCTGTGAGCACCGAAATGGCAGCACTGGCTGGTTGCTCCCCGATGAGTTGAGAAAGATATTGGCTAATTGCAAAGGCCCTATTACCACGGATAATAATTTGTGAACCGTTTTGAGACGATCTACAAACTAGGTTGTAATAAAGCGGTATATAAGAACCTCGATTTATTATTATTATTATTATTATTATTACTTTTGATAGGAAAGAAAAGTGTACATACCTGAGAAAAGTATGGGTTGTTTCTAATTTCTGTAAATTTAGCCTGCTTTTTTGTACTTCATATATTTTTCATATCATTAACAAATCAGTGTATAAATATTACAGTATAGAAATGTCTTTGACGTAATATAAGAAATTACATTCTAAACGTTTTGTTTATAAAAGGAATTGTTTGCCAATACCATAGACGAAAAAGGACAGGAAAATGAATTACGGCCTCTGGAAGATAGTGCCGGACAGGAGAATTTACCTGAACAGCCTGAAATCAACAAAGAGAAGAAAAAAAGGAGGAAGAAGAAAAAAACCAGAAGGAACATGGCTATGCACGGAAAAACAGGAAAAAAACAAAAGGAAAATATGGATTTAGACGAACAAAATGTTGTTGAAAACCTTAATGAACATATCGGAAGCAGATCTTCTAAAAAGGATGGAAAAGGAGAGGATCCGGCCCAAGATGCTCAAACAGAAAACATTGAAGAACAGAACAGAAACGAGCCGTCAGAAATGAGTGGAACACAAGAGAATCAAGCCAAAGTTGCTCAAACGAAAAAGCTTGATGAACATAACAGATATGCAATGTCTGAAATGGGTAGAACACTAGAGGATCCCGTTCAAGATGCTCAAACAGAAAACCGTGATGAACATTACGGAAACGAACCATCTGAAATGGACGGAACACTAGAGGAACCGGCTCAAGATGCTCAAACAGAAAAGCTTAATAAACATTATGGATACGCACCGTCTGAAATGGTTCGAACACTAAAGGATCCGGCTCAAGATGCTCAATCAGAAAACCTTGATGATTATAACGGAAACGCATCGTCTGAAATGGGTGGAACACGAGAGAATCTGGCCAAAGTTGCTCAAACAAAAAACCTTGGCAAATATTACGTCAACGCACCGTCTGAAATGGATGAAACACTGAAGGATCCGGCCCAAGATGCTCAAACAGGCCATAACAAAAGCACACCGTTAGAAATGAGTGGAACAGTAGAGACTCTAGTAAAAGTTGCTCAATCGGAAACGCTTGATGGACATAACGGAAACACATCGTCTGAAATAGATGGAACACTAGAGGATCGAGCCAAAGATGCTCAAAAAGAACAGCTTGGTGAACATAACGGAAACGCACCGTCTGAAATAGGTGGAACACTAGAGGATCCGGCTCAAGATGATCAAACAGAAAACCTTGATGAACATAACGGAAACGCATCGTCTGAAATAGGTGGCACACTAGAGGATCCGCCTCAAGATGCTCTAACAGAAAACCTTTGTGAACATAACGGAAACGCATCGTCTGAAATGGGTAGAACACGAGAGGATCCCGTTCAAGATTTTCAAATAGGAGAGCTTTATGAACATTACGGAAACGGACCATCTGAAATGGACGGACAACTAGAGGATCCGGCTCAAGATGCTCGAATAGAAAACCTTTGTGAACATAACGGAAACGTATCGTCTGAATTAGGTGGCACACTAGAGGATCGTCCTAAAGATGCTCTAACAGAAACCCTTTGTGAACATAACGGAAACGCAACGTCTGAGAAATGTGGCACACTAAAGGATCCGACCCAAGATGCTCAAACAGAAAGCCGTGTTAAACATAACGGCAACACACCGACTGAAATGGGTGGAACACTAGAGGACCCGGTTCAAGATGCTCAAACAGAAAACCTTGATGAACATAACGGAAACGCACCGTCTGAAATATGTGGCACACTAGAGGATCCGGCCAAAATCGCTCAATCGGAAAAGCCTGGGGAACATAACGGCAACACACCGACTGACATAGGTGGAACACAAGAGGAATCAGTTCAAGATTTTCAAATAGGAGAGCTTTATGAACATTACGGAAACGGACCATCTGAAATGGACGGAACACTAGAGGATCCGGCTCAAGATGATCAAACAGAAAACCTTGATGAACATAACGGAAACGCATCGTCTTAAATGGGTAGAACACGAGAGGATCCCGTTCAAGATTTTCAAATAGAAAACTGTGATGAACATTACGGAAACGCAACGTCTGAGATATGTGGCACACTAAAGGATCCGCCCCAAGATGCTCAAACAGAAAACTTTTGTGAACATAACGGAAACGCATCGTCTGAAATGAGTGGAACACGAGAGGATCTGGTCCAAGATGCTCAAACAGAAAACCGTGTTAAACATAACGGCAACACACCGACTGATATAGGTGGAACACAAGAGGAATCAGTTCAAGATTTTCAAATAGAAAGCCTTGATGAAAATTGCAGAAACGACACATCTGAAATGGATGGAACACTAGAGGATCCGACTCAAGATGCTCAAAAAGAACAGCTTGGTGAACATAACGGAAACGCACCGTCTGATATAGGTGGAACACTAGAGGATCCAGTTCAAGATTTTCAAATAGAAAACCGTGATGAACATTACGGAAACGGACCATCTAAAATGGACGGAACACTAGATCCGGCTCAAGATGCTCAAACAGGAAACCTTGATGAACATAACGGAGACGAACCGTCTGAAATATGTGGCACACTAGAGGATCCGCCCCAAGATGCTCAAACAGAAAACTTTTGTGAACATAACGAAAACGCATCGTCTGAAATGAGTGGAACACGAGAGGATCTGGTCCAAGATGCTCAAACAGAAAACCGTGTTGAAAATAACAAAAACGCACCGTCAGAAATGAATGGAACAGTAGAGAATCCAGCCAAAGTTGCTCAGACGGAAAAGCTTGATGAACATAACGGAAACGCATCGTCTGATATTAGTGTCACACTACAGGATCCGGCCAAAATCGCTCAATCGGAAAAGCCTGGTGAACATCACGGAAACGTACCGTCTGAAATAGGTGGGACACTAGAGGAAACAGTTCAGAATTTTCAATTGAATCACCTTGATGAACATTACGGAAACGCATCGTCTGAAATGATAGGAACACGAGAGGATCTGGTCCAAGTTGCTCCAACAAAAACCCTTGGCAAACATCACGACAACGCACCGTCTGAAATTGGTAGAACACTAAAGGATCCTCAAATACAAGAAGATTTGCCAACTACTGAACAAAACGATCAGCTCCACTTTTCTATAACACACGATCAAAAATTTGAAAATGTCAACGAGACATTTGAGTTTGATAAGAAAACACAGAAAGATAATATACTACCTGAAAAGGAAAATCTGGAACCCGACAAATGTAAACATGAGACTGAAAACAGTCAACCATTTGCAGAAGCGGCCAATGAAAAGTACTGCAAGGACAAATGCGAATTAACTAACAGTTTTCTATCGGAGGACATAGCAATAGATGAACAACAGTCGATCGCCACAACACTGCCACATCAGCCTTTGGAAATGATGAATGAAAACCCAACTGACCTCGAAAGAGGACTGTTTGAACTGACAGAAGAAGAAATCTGGGATGAATGTATGATCGGCTGCCGTACCTGCGGTTCTTCCAATTCAGTTAAACGTGGTATATATTTTTCTATAAAATCTACTATATACACTAGTTTTCAGGCAATATAAAACATCGATAATATCCATTGATCATTTTTACGGCTTTAACATTTTAAAATAGGCTGCTTAGAGTATGAGAATTTGAGATAAATGCGCTCTGTTGATTGATAAATTATCGCATTCCTAGTAACAGGATTTCAGCGCCGCACTGCTTTATGCACATTGTGTGTTATATCGCTGATGGCGGTTTTACAGGTGATCGATCTTGCATATCAGGTAGCATATCTACAAACGCTTGGTTATGCCTCCATAGTATGTATGGGTAGCATGATCTCTATCCTATTTTGCTATCATCTTAGTTTCTGTTGTTGTCTTACCGTTTCCAATTTGTTCAATTAAATCAACACATAGTACTTACACGTGACCATTGCTGTTTCAACATGATCAACAACAAACGAACAGCTACGCCTTTTGTAATTCAGACGGAATGATGCGCAGGTTTACTCTGACATATTTTTGTTGATAGGGAAGCACACTCGCAGGAAGTTACTGATCATCGCTCTTCCACCAGTACTTGTGGTTCACATCAACAAGATGGAAAAGGTAAAACAAGTCATATGCTCTTTCCTCTCTTGAACCTAGCAATTACTCTCATAGAGAATCAATCTTCTGGTTCGATGACAGTAGGTAATTGGCAATTAAATACAATAATATGTTCATAACTTTCGTAATAATAATGACAGACTGGTGATGGTTTTACTGTTAAGGCTGGGATTTGATTTAGCATTAATCTAACACTTACTCATTCACTGTTACAGGATGGCTATGGGGGATTACGGAAGGTAACCAAGAGAGTGACATATCCAAAGTATCTAAACATGGCACCATTTTGTTCTTCCGCTCTCCAGATGGTTGAGGTAAATAAAAAAATGTGTTAATTATTAACAAAATGTAAGTTTGAAGACAACGCATTTCATAAGGTTTTAATAAGGATGCAATGCCAACAAATATGAATTGATATGATAAACTTCAAAACATGGATTTGATCGAATGATTCAAATTTTATTCCCGTTTTATTTCGCTGTATAATGATCATGGTTATCCTTCTAATTTGTAACACTCTTTCTGATTATATATCTGGCTCTGTCAAAGTCTATAAAAGCACGTGCAAGGGGAAATAACTAAAACTAGAATCTCTCTTCATAACAACAAAGATGGCTCCGGCATGCACACACACGCGTTTGAGGGGTGTCGATCATTCACAGGATGAAATAGCCTACTTAATTGACAGCAAACTCAGTGAAACAGGCAATAATGGGGCCGCTATGGTGCTTATTTCAAAGATGGTTGTGTAGTGTCCGAAATATTGCCGAAAAAAGTGTCCGGTAGGGGCTATTTTGGTCAAGTACAACTTAAACTAAAAAGGTGACATATAGCTTTGCAGAAAAAAAGGAATAAAAGATGTTCAGGGTGACAAATTCGTTACCTCTTGGTTAGGAGGGGTCTACGGGCTCATAGACCCCGTCTGGATTTTATAGAACTCGAGCTTTCCCGCTGTAAGATATCGGCGAATTCCCGGTTAAAGCTACATGTATTTTATGACGTCACGTCGACAATTGCATTTAGGCGGTAGCGTCAACATTGCATTATGTCAGTTTTATTAGGGTAAGAGAAAACATCAGTGACTCGCTTGAAGGTGTAGGTGGGGTGTCAGACTTTAAAGTGACCACATACTCACCTGTCCTCGTGTTTGACAACTGATTGAGATTCTCCTATAGTATCCCCAAGAGGGTTATATATTATATTAGTTTTAAACATGATTTTTACTACATGACCCAGGTGGCCGAATTTATTCATGATACATGAATATGTCTTTGCGAGCGTAACCACTGTCGTAAAAAATATAATAATATACTGTCTATTTATATCAGGTTGGAAACACCTCTGCGCGTACCTGGTTCAGATTGTATGGAGTGGTGAGTCACGGTGGATCAATCCACGGCGGTCATTACACTGCCTTCGTCAGAGTTAGTCACCAGAATGCATCTTCTCTTCATGACAACTTCCTCCTGACTGAGTGGACGGACCCAGAACGAGTAGAGACTGACATCAAGAAGTTTTGGCAGGAGAGTTCTCACAGTCAGAGTATGTCCCCGACAGTAGCACCTGAGGATACAGCTGACGATGTCTGGTATCATATCAGTGACTCAATGGTTTGGACGAGTGATGAAGGAGCAGCTACAAACGATGGGGACGCCTACATACTGATGTATGAGAGGTGCGGCTAGATGACGGCTTTTATGGCATTGATAATGAAATATGCATTAGTGTGCATCACTGTCTGATTAAAAACAACATAATTGAAGACCACCTTTACGATAGAGTTCTGGTTTACGCGTTGCTATAGTCGTTGTCATAGACGCAGGTGTAGAAGCACAGAAGAGTTCTACCGACTCTGGAAACATTTAAACCGACATCACTATTCTCCTAGTACATCCCTGTGACCAATGTTAAAATTGTTTTGTAACAGGGAACTACCAACAATGCAAATATCTGAGTGCATCTAAATGTTTTTACGGCAAAGTGGCAATATAATGCATTCGTCATGCTTCACTTGATCTGTTGATTTTATCGAACTTATTTAAATAAATCAATAATATTGTTCAGATGCACTGTATATTTTGTATGCTTTAGACATTTTCTATTGGTTTTAATTGTTACATTCCACTGGTAAAATGTGTCATTCATTTTTCTACTATCAAATGATAATTATAAGTGCCATAGTAATGATGTGGATGTACCATATATCATTATTCATTGGTATGTTTTATCTAATTGACTTTTAATATTGTATATTAAATAATAAGCGTGTTTTTATTCCAGAATTGCCCTTAGAATGCTTAAATATCACAACATGTATTGCAAAATTATACAAACCAAATATAAAGATGTGTTTTTTTCTGACTGACAATATTGATAAAAAGTAAAACATTTATAGAGAAAGTCAATTATACTGTATATTTCTAAAGTAATTAATTATGTCAATGCATTAATCCTTTGTATTGTGTAAGCAGCCTGTCAAATATTAGTGTGTAGTTTATTTTGGAAGGTATTCGTGAAAACTTGTATGAGTTTTGGACCTATACCAAATTAATTGAATCATGCGCCTGACAAAAAGTTAAACTCGAGACATTGAGAACGGACTTGACATCTTGTCTCCCTAAGATTCCTCCGAACCATTGGAAACATGTGACATTGTATCGTATCACCAGGACAGGCAATGGAGCATCCGCTCGGTGTGACAGTTTGGTATACGCACTCTATACTAAACATACAACAATATCCATAAATAACGGGTACTGGTTCCTTTCTTTACGCTATAGAAGTTAATCATTACATTTTTTCAATGTTATGGAGAAAATATGTAATGTTTTGTTCATTAGGTACACCTGTTAACTTGTACACTTAGACATTGCGACAGCGGTCTAAGGGAGATAATTTGTAAAAAAAACTCCCTTGTGTCTTCACTGAACTTTCATAGTCTTCCTCTCTGTCATGGTAGATGCGTTTCCAATACAAGACTTACAATGCTTGCTTTGAATTCCAGTAGAGGCTACTTTCATCTTTATGCTGCATGCGTTTTGTTGCAGAAAGAAATACAAGGAAACAATAGTCATTGCTTGATGATTTTTATGTATTTATATATATTTCTTACGGAATTTGTCCGTGTTTCCTATATGTTTAACGACAAGGAAATTGTTGTCTTTTAAAAGTCCACTATGCATTTTCATATTCTTTCAAAATTATACATTAATTATCTAAAACTGATTGCTAATTATTATTTTGTGAGTGACATTTTTTATTACATACATAATTTGTAAACAAGGGTATGGATATTTACACTTTCAAGTGATACAGACTGTTAATCGCAAACGATGCGGTTCTTGTGAATTATTTAAATAATTAATTTCTGAATAAATATTTAAACGAAATATCCAAGTAAAACCTATTAATCCCGTACTCATGTACAGACTAATTTAAGGAGAGACCTTCGGACCAATTTGATGATTTATTATACAACGAGTAAATAAGATAAATCTATTTTCGCATGTAACAAAAACTGTACATGTAAATCACCTGTTTACAATACAAGCTACATGTTTATAGTTTTAAGAACTAACAACATGTTTATTGTTTACATTACCAACTCAATGTATTTCATAACTCTGAAAAGTCTTCTAAGGGAAACATGCCTTTAAAGATTTTCACAGAAAGTTACTTATTCAGAACTTTTGTGCTTCCGCTCTTCTTTAGTCGCGTTGAGGAAAACCTTTTCAGAGTCTATGTGATGTCCATTTTGATTGACTGCATACCTGCATACACATTATTTGATGACGTCATTCATAATATGACGTCGTAGATACGAGACTTCCCTGCAGCATAGGTGTTTCATTTTCTCAGTCAAATCTATCCTACAATTGATCCCAAATTACAATGTATTTGTTCTCATTCGACTGTTGAAGGCAGGAGCTCGAAAATTCTCAATGATTAAGTAAATATATATATATTTATATTATAAAAAGAAAAACGAGTCTTTAGTACTTTCAACTTTTCTAGGAGATTCTTCAGACTATATATTTATATATATACAGCACTAACTACAGGTATATGGTTTCAGACTATATATATATACAGCACTAACTACAGGTATATATATATATGGTTTTCAATGCTAACTTTCATGGTTTTGGTTTTAGTTTTTGTCATATAGTTGCTTCTTTGTTAATAAAGAATGTTATTATTGTGTAAGGGGACCTACCACATCGTCATGGTAACTGTACCTACCACATCGTCATGGTAACTGTACCTACCACATCGTCATGGTAACTGTACCTACCACATCGTCATGGTAACTGTACCTACCACATCGTCATGGTAACTGTACCAACCACATCGTCATGATAACTGTTTACCCAGACTATTGATATCAATTCACTTATTGTGTATTCTTAATTACAATATTTAATAATCTGCATAATGTTGAATTAAAATATATTAATATGAAAATAATTGAGTTGGTTTGCTCTGTATATTTTCTCTCAACATAGAGTATTAATAAACTGTACTAATATAAAACTATACCTGTGGTATTATTAGTTTGTAGTATTGGTATTATAAGTTTGTAGTATTGGTATTATAAGTTTGGAGTATATTGGTATTATAAGATTGTTGTATATTGTGGTATTATAAGTTTGCAGTATATTGGTATTATAAGTTTGTAGTATTGGTATTATAAGTTTGAAGTATATTGGTATTATAAGATTGTTGTATATCGGTATTATAAGATTGTTGTATATTGGTATTATAAGTTTGCAGTATATTGGTATTATAAGTTTGTAGTGTTGGTATTATAAGTTTGAAGTATATTGGTATTATAAGATTGTTGTATATCGGTATTATAAGATTGTTGTATATTGGTATTATAATTTTGTAGTATATTGGTATTATAAGATTGTTGTATATTGTGGTATTATAAGTTCGCAGTATATTGGTATTATAAGTTTGTAGTATTGGTATTATAAGTGTGTGGTATATTGGTATTAAAAGTTTGTAGTATACTGGTATTATAAGATTGTTATTGTGGTATTATAGAGTACAGATACCATACGTTTTTGGTATGTAATACGGGTATACACACATTTAATGTACGGACATTTAATCAATAAGCAGGTTTATTTAACATGGGAACAGATAACATTTCCTATACTTTGATTTTGTAGATCTAATCAAACTTAATCGCTAATATTTGAGAGAGAGAGAGAGAGAGAGAGAGAGAGAGAGAGAGAGAGAGAGAGNATATTGGTATTAAAAGAGAGAGAGAGAGATCTTAGTAGAAATTAGGACGTGATTATTGGTGTAATTATGACTTTCTTTGGTGTCCAAAAATCCTTTTAGTTTCCCGGTTAAAAACGGTATTTTACAGACTTCAGGACTTGAAAAAAAATACAAAATCTTAACAACAGTCATGCTGTGTCGGTTGTAAGTAACCTTCCGCTGTAAACCTGTGAGAACTAGGGTACTTGGGGGATGGTAAGGGAGATATGTAACAATGCTCAGGAAATATGACCCGAATCCGTAGGTGATGAATATAGATAACGATACGGGCGTGGTGTGGACAGATACACTTACCCAACACCTTATCGTGTTCAGCCGTGTTACATCACCACCCGTCAATATCTCTATACGTGGCGAGGATCACTGGCTTTTACAGGAAACTATATGATATATTATACCCGAACACGCCCACATCACATTGGCTGTTAACAGTGCGGTAGTACATATTACTAAAAATACTGAAATCAGTACATCATATAACGACATCAGTTCATCATATAACGACATCAGTACATCATATAATGACATCAGTACACCATATAACGACATCAGTACAATATATAACGACATCAGTACATCATATAATGATATCAGTACATCATATAACAATATCAGTACATCATATAACGACATCAGTACATCATATAACGACATCAGTACATCATGTAACGATATCAGTCCATCATATAATGACATCAGTACATCATAAAATGACATCAGTACATCATATAATGACATCAGTACATCATATAACGACATCAGTACAATATATAACGACATCAGTACATCATGTAATGACATCAGTACATCATATAATGACATCAGTACATCATATAACGACATCAGTACATCATATAATGACATCAGTACATCATATAACGACATCAGTACATCATATAACGACATCAGTACATCATATAACGACATCAGTACATCATATAACGACATCAGTACATCATATAACGACATCAGTACATCATATAACGACATCAGTACATCATATAACGACATCAGTACATCATATAACGACATCAGTACATCATATAACGACATCAGTACATCATATAACGACATCAGTACATCATATAACGACATCAGTACATCATATAACGACATCAGTACATCATATAACGACATCAGTACATCATATAACGACATCAGTACATCATATAACGACATCAGTACATCATATAACGACATCAGTACATCATATAACGACATCAGTACATCATATAACGACATCAGTACATCATATAACGACATCAGTACATCATATAACGACATCAGTACATCATATAACGACATCAGTACATCATATAACGACATCAGTACATCATATAACGACATCAGTACATCATATAACGACATCAGTACATCATATAACGACATCAGTACATCATATAACGACATCAGTACATCATATAACGACATCAGTACATCATATAACGACATCAGTACATCATATAACGACATCAGTACATCATATAACGACATCAGTACATCATATAACGACATCAGTACATCATATAACGACATCAGTACATCATATAACGACATCAGTACATCATATAACGACATCAGTACATCATATAACGACATCAGTACATCATATAACGACATCAGTACATCATATAACGACATCAGTACATCATATAACGACATCAGTACATCATATAACGACATCAGTACATCATATAACGACATCAGTACATCATATAACGACATCAGTACATCATATAACGACATCAGTACATCATATAACGACATCAGTACATCATATAACGACATCAGTACATCATATAACGACATCAGTACATCATATAACGACATCAGTACATCATATAACGACATCAGTACATCATATAACGACATCAGTACATCATATAACGACATCAGTACATCATATAACGACATCAGTACATCATATAACGACATCAGTACATCATATAACGACATCAGTACATCATATAACGACATCAGTACATCATATAACGACATCAGTACATCATATAACGACATCAGTACATCATATAACGACATCAGTACATCATATAACGACATCAGTACATCATATAACGACATCAGTACATCATATAACGACATCAGTACATCATATAACGACATCAGTACATCATATAACGACATCAGTACATCATATAACGACATCAGTACATCATATAACGACATCAGTACATCATATAACGACATCAGTACATCATATAACGACATCAGTACATCATATAACGACATCAGTACATCATATAACGACATCAGTACATCATATAACGACATCAGTACATCATATAACGACATCAGTACATCATATAACGACATCAGTACATCATATAACGACATCAGTACATCATATAACGACATCAGTACATCATATAACGACATCAGTACATCATATAACGACATCAGTACATCATATAACGACATCAGTACATCATATAACGACATCAGTACATCATATAACGACATCAGTACATCATATAACGACATCAGTACATCATATAACGACATCAGTACATCATATAACGACATCAGTACATCATATAACGACATCAGTACATCATATAACGACATCAGTACATCATATAACGACATCAGTACATCATATAACGACATCAGTACATCATATAACGACATCAGTACATCATATAACGACATCAGTACATCATATAACGACATCAGTACATCATATAACGACATCAGTACATCATATAACGACATCAGTACATCATATAACGACATCAGTACATCATATAACGACATCAGTACATCATATAACGACATCAGTACATCATATAACGACATCAGTACATCATATAACGACATCAGTACATCATATAACGACATCAGTACATCATATAACGACATCAGTACATCATATAACGACATCAGTACATCATATAACGACATCAGTACATCATATAACGACATCAGTACATCATATAACGACATCAGTACATCATATAACGACATCAGTACATCATATAACGACATCAGTACATCATATAACGACATCAGTACATCATATAACGACATCAGTACATCATATAACGACATCAGTACATCATATAACGACATCAGTACATCATATAACGACATCAGTACATCATATAACGACATCAGTACATCATATAACGACATCAGTACATCATATAACGACATCAGTACATCATATAACGACATCAGTACATCATATAACGACATCAGTACATCATATAACGACATCAGTACATCATATAACGACATCAGTACATCATATAACGACATCAGTACATCATATAACGACATCAGTACATCATATAACGACATCAGTACATCATATAACGACATCAGTACATCATATAACGACATCAGTACATCATATAATGACATCAGTACATCATATAACGACATCAGTACATCATATAACGACATCAGTACATCATATAACGACATCAGTACATCATATAACGACATCAGTACATCATATAACGACATCAGTACATCATATAACGACATCAGTACATCATATAACGACATCAGTACATCATATAACGACATCAGTACATCATATAACGACATCAGTACATCATATAACGACATCAGTACATCATATAACGACATCAGTACATCATATAACGACATCAGTACATCATATAACGACATCAGTACATCATATAACGACATCAGTACATCATATAACGACATCAGTACATCATATAACGACATCAGTACATCATATAACGACATCAGTACATCATATAACGACATCAGTACATCATATAACGACATCAGTACATCATATAACGACATCAGTACATCATATAACGACATCAGTACATCATATAACGACATCAGTACATCATATAACGACATCAGTACATCATATAACGACATCAGTACATCATATAACGACATCAGTACATCATATAACGACATCAGTACATCATATAACGACATCAGTACATCATATAACGACATCAGTACATCATATAACGACATCAGTACATCATATAACGACATCAGTACATCATATAACGACATCAGTACATCATATAACGACATCAGTACATCATATAACGACATCAGTACATCATATAACGACATCAGTACATCATATAACGACATCAGTACATCATATAATGACATCAGTACATCATATAATGACATCAGTACATCATATAATGACATCAGTACATCATATAATGACATCAGTACATCATATAACGACATCAGTACATCATATAATGACATCAGTACATCATATAACGACATCAGTACATCATATAACGACTGCTTTGTCGTCCTATTGTAAAAAGTACCGACAACAGTCGATAGTATATCCTCCTCTCTGTAATTCGTTAAACGTAATCACGCCAAACCTATCCTACCCTCTATTGTTATTTATATGCACGCTTCTGGTTGCTAAATTTAACCCTTGGTTTTTACCAACCGTTTTTATCCCGAACACTTTCTCCTGATAATAGTATTACAATAAATGTTTCTTTTTGTTTCCATTTTCGGCATATACACCACTGTCCCTAGACGTATGTTTTATCGGAATACTGTTGTAGGCAAACGACAAGTTGGGAAATTCCTTAGGTCTGATTCTACTGTGTATTAAAGAAAAAAATATGCTGTATTTAATCTGATCACACATACGAAGAAAATACAGTAAATCTTATGTTGCAATCGTGAAGACACAAACTTCGGCTCAACGGGGAAATCAATTGTTTATATAGACAACCCTATAGCATTCGTCCTTGACCTTACATAACATAGATACAATACTTAGAATAGCATACCACCGTCAACATTCCGGGAATGGCAAGATGACGTAAAACAACTAAATCCTCATCACATCTAATGAAGTTGCGGTAAAGATCTTTTTTCAGGAGGTAAAGAACTGTCATTCGATTTTCGATTTTTGATTTCTTTTAGATAATAATGCTGACTAATCAAATGTCTACTTTCGATTTCCATTCATGTGTTATAAGTAGGATATACCAACAAGTTATATTTGTATACAGCCAATGTAAAACCATGTACACTTAACTGTGTGTGAACAGGTTGTGTCTTTGTTGTAATATAGAACTTTGTAACTTCAAACTTCAGTAGTGATTGCATGGTGTGATGGTACAGAAATCAGGTAAATACAGTTTGTAGTATTGCTCAGTATACCGTTAGCGTATTGATAGTGTAAAAATGGGTTGATCGATATACTCATTTCACGGTCCTCCACATACTGATAATTAATTATACATTTTTGAACAAGAAAGCATTTATTGTACGTGTAAACAGTATGATATCTATCTTGGATTCTTTTACTTTCGGTTTCAGTTTGTTACATAAACACGGAAGTTGCAAAAAAAGTTAAATTTAACTGGCGAACATTGAGGTTGTATAAAGAAACAATATTAAATTGGATTTTGAAATGTCACGTCTTGTAATGTGATGGATGTCAGGGCTATTTTATACTAGCATTATAATTTTCTCTTTTTCCCTGATAAACACCGTTGGGTAAATCACTCCTTCTACATATGTATGTACTAGCAGTGAACGAAAAGCTTTTTTTGTGACGATGCAGCGAAAGCTGATTAAAGTAATCTACTTTATTTATAAGCTGAGAACACACAGCTATTATAATATGTATAAGTTTGGGTAGCGAGTTTTTATATTCAAGTCAACATACAGTATACCAATAACACTATAGTAAAATACGTTTGATATTTATCAAAGGTGTCTCGAGTTCCAAGATGACAAGTTTTATCAAACCTTTCAAAAGTGTCAAATCGAAGTTATCAAGACGATGGACGGTAAGTGATCAGCCTTAATTAACACGATTAAAGAACATATAACTGTTATTTTTTTTTATTGTAAACAGTCAAGGTGATTCTGCAAAGGGATAGGTTTGAGAAAGAATGGAGAAAATGGATAAAAAATATTAGACTCTCTCTCTCTCTCTCTCTCTCTCTCTCTCTCTTATTTTGCTTTCTTTCTCACCCCCTTTATTTTTTTCTTATTCTTCTCTCGACCCTGTGATTCTATTTTGTCTATGGTGTGTGTGTGTGTAAGATTGAGTGTATGTTTCAGTATAAAATGATATACTATGTGAAGTATGTTGTTTTCGGCAGAGCATGGGTGTGATAGACTATCTATGATTATGATAATGATGATGTTTGTAACTATGCACAGATGATGAATACGATACTCATCATGTATAGATTATGATGATGATGATGTTTGACATTATACATAGAGGAGAATGATGAATACGATGCTCATCATGTATAGATTATGATGATGATGTTGATATTCGTCATTGTATATAAATTTGATTATGATGCCGGTAAAAGTGTATAGGTGATGTTATGATGATGTGCCATCGCTTATATATAACGATGATGATTATGATGATGTTTGTCACTGTGTATGGACGATGATAATGATAATGATTGTACATTATAAAATGATGATGATGATGATGATGATGATGATGATGATGATGATGATGATGATGATGATGATGATGATGATGATGATGATGATGACGATTGTCAATGTGTATGGACGATGATGATGATTATGATTGTATAGAGGATGATGATGATGATGATGATGATGATGATGATGATGATGATGATGATGATGATGATGGATGATGATGATGATGATTATGATTATGATTGTATAGAGGATGATGATGATGAGGATGAGGATGATAAGGACGATGCTTTTCAATGATGATGATTGAGAAACGCATGTTTCTGTCTACAAGTGAGAGTTTGTGTGTAATGTCTGTTTGATGTAGATGTAACAAAAAACTTGAAAAAATAAACAATATAAAAAAAAAATCACCAAAACAGTGATCAGCTTTACTAATGAAATTACGAAGTTGCAAATTCATACAAGTTACATATTTATAAAGTATAAATATTTTGTTCAAAATAGTTCAAAAGTCAAATGTTAAAGTTTAAATACATTTTTGTCTCAACTCTATGCACGTGTATACATTTTAGGTTTTTTGGGAAAATGATGTTCAAGCCAAACACAGTTCAGACGTTCCAGAGGTAAGTTTACCATTAAAAGAAAACAGAAATTGAAGTACTGTGCATTTTAGCAATGGGGTTTCAAATTTACAAAGCCTATGATATTAATGACGAACGAACAAGAATTTACGGTATGTCTTCGCCGGTGTATTAAATAGCCTCTTCGTTGCTTCAATATATATATGCGGATCATATTCATGCACAAATTATTTTTTTATATTATATTATATATGTATATCGTTTCTGTAAGAAAACCTTCCTCCATATAAAATATGAAATGTGTTTATGATAATATAAAACATGTACTTTTCCAGGGAATCCCAAACATTGGTAATACGTGTTATATCAACGCCGTGCTTCAGGTAGGTAGTAGTACCGGTCAGCTGTTGTGAGGTAAGTAATAGTACCGGTCAGCTGTTGTGAGGTAGATAGTACTTCCGGTCAGGTAAATAGTAGTAACGGTCAGCTGTTGTCGGGTAGGTAGTACTTCCTGTCAGCTGTTGTTAGGTAAGAAGTAGTACCGCTCAGCTGTTGTAAATAGTACTTCTGGTCAACTGTTATCAGGTAAGTAGTAGTACCGGTCAGCTGTTGTAAATAGAATTTCCGGTCTGCTGTTATCATATAAGTAAAAGTACCGGTCAACTGTTGTCCGGTAAATAGAACTTTGGGTCAGTTGTTGTCAGGTAAACAGTAGTCCCGGTCGGCTGTTTTCAAGTAAATAGTACTTCAGGTCAGCTGTTGTAAGGTAAATAGTAGTACCGGTTAGCTGTTGTCAGGTAAATAGTAGTACTACTGGTCATCTATTGTCAGGTAATAGCAGTACCGGTCAGCTGTTGGCGAGTAAAAAGTACAGTAAATACCGGACAGTTATGGTCATTTGAATAAAACTACTAGTCAGCTATTGTTTGGAAAAATAGAAGGACCGACCAGCTTTTGGTTGGTAAGTATATATACATATTATGTTGCATATATTTTCTCTTGTGTACACGTCATCATGCCAATATCTCTGCTGCGGAGAAACAAGTAAATGTATAAGTTCACTAAGGATTAAATAGTGTTTTTAGGCAGGAGGGGAAGCTTCAATATGACGCTTATCAAATTGCGTTCATAGATGTATAAACGAAATTTCTTCTGAAAATGCTTATAGAGGACCTTGCAGTGGAAATGTAAATAAAGGGTTGTAACTGAAGTCTGGACAGAGTTCATCTTTGACATGTATTGGTCAGTAATGTTAGCCGACACGATTGCGTTACAGGTCTTGAAGTGGACCCCTTGTTTTCTGTCGAGACTTGATACCTGCGACACTGACGAATCTGTGAGTTTTAGACATACATTGCAAATATATTCGGCCTCCTTAGTATATAGTCTCAACTCTCGATACCTTTACTTTTAGATTGAATATATAAATGTATTCACTATATATACTCTTTTTATAAATGCGGAAAAAGTGACTACTCCTCCGGAACACCTAAAATCATAAATATCATTGTAGTTGGTCAAGGACTCCATGTTAATTTTCCCTTTGTTCATATTTTGCCCGTATTTTATCGATTTTTAGTTGTTATTGGGGTTTTATTGACACTTCAGTATTTCTTTTTATTTCTTTTTAAGGTTTTATTATAGAACAGATAGCATGACCTATGAACTTTTCAGAAAACAGCTAAATAGTTCCGTTAGTAAACGAGTAAAACGGAAAAGTTCCGTCACTAAATAAAAATGTATTTTACATAAAATTAACTTTATTGGTATCTATGTGGAAAAAACATAAATAGCATTGGTTTTTACAAAAGGTAGTAGCGAGGAGTTACATGAAAATATCATTTTCTTGCATACTAGACCGAGATATCCGCATTTCCGGCGGTACTGGGAAAATTATATCCTACCCACGGGTCTGGATCGCTTACACGCGCAGGCAATGTAGCCAATAAGCAAGAAATAGAATCCATCCCTGATGAGAGGTATGGATAAGGTAATTCAAACCCTCGGGATAAAATATTGAGCAAAAGACCCTCGGCAAAGCCTCGGTCCTTCTGCACAATATTTTATCCCTAAGGTTTGAATTCTCTTAGTCTGTGGTCACTAGTGTTACTAGTTTTACCCAAGAAAATCCTCAAATGTCTTTGGTTTCACGTATTATGTAACGTTAGTAAACTCACATTGCTATATCTGTTATCAGTACGAATACATTATACTAATGATTGAATATTGTTCTTTACTTAAACGGGAACCCAGGAAGGGAATCTATTTTCGGTTGGATATTGAATACAGTAGAGCGAATTGAGAGTTAAATTGAGAGTATAGGTAAGGTAGAAAGGTGTTTTATATTATCTATTTCATACAGAAACAGGTAGCCTCATGTTTAAAAGCAGCTATGACCGGTACCGACAAAACAAAACGGAAGTCAACATTGAAATCACTTGGAACATTGATTGGGTAAGTGATTCTAAAGTTATGCTTGGAAATATTTAGTATCTGGTCCAAGATGTGAATAAGAGTCACGTGTTTTTTCAGACGTATGCAACGGTTGTATGACCTGGTAGATATCTGATTGTTATTATAAACGTTTTGAATTAGTACTTTTTCCTTTCTAGTCGGAACACTCTCGGCTCGGGAACACCTGAAGACTGTTTTGAATTGTATAGTGCACTTCTTGAGAGCCTCCACACAAGCAAAGACGGTAGGTCTCTTATATAATTGCAAATTATATAGATTGTGTATGATCGACGGTGCTAATCATCAACGATTTCATATGGAATTATCTACATGATAAAGACTTCCTCACATCTATACTACGTATCACAACGTTCACCTCAGCGTTATACAGACGTCCATTTACATCATACTGTGGTTTGTGTGACCATACAAGCACGGCCAGTTTATTACAGCTGTTTAACAGCGAGTGAATCTATAACCCAGACTAAATATAAACGATGATATACACCTTTGTCACACTTCTATCTCTCATACAATGTGATATACATTTGCCCTTGTGATACTATAAGACTCTTTCCTATGCTAGAGAATTCCTCCCGAGGGGATCATAAATTGGGGTTACAACCCGAGGCTTTACCTCAACTATATGCTCCCGAGGGAGGAGTTCTCTATCCACCTATCGTTACATATGGAAGAGTATTTTTCTCTCATATCTACCATTAACAAACATGTACTTCACCTCTCAATGCCCAAAGTCGGTCGCCATCTTCCAGTTTTTTTTTAAATACTTTCTCCATGGTTTAAACAGAACAGCAGTAGAAAAGAATTCCCCATACCCTCAAACCGGAACTTCGTTGCACGAATAAAAACAACTCATTTCCATGATAACTCTATGGTTTAGTTGTTATTCAACTTTCTATTTTTCATACGGCATTTTCTAAGCGCCATCTTTGTACCTCATCGCTACGTCGACTAGTCTCGTTCAAACAGATTCTTGTTGCCTGCGCAAGCTACGCCGAACAGAGCGTCTGGTTGAACGAGACTAGTAAACAACAAAGTGCAAGTTCCTTCCTCGTCACGCTTGTCACCATGTCTTGTGTGTCTAAATCATAAACCGGAATACCGTAGTCACCCGTGTGCGCAGAGAAATATAATTCCTAGTTGAAAATAGAAAACAAAGACGAAACTTATGATTATGATGATTACTCAGTAGCGGAAATAGTAAAACCACGTGTCTTTGTTTGTGTTTACGGTACAAACACTTGTAGCAGACGACGTAAGTTGATGACATTGGGAGTTGCTCCCCTTACTACACGATGTGATTAGCCTGACTCGGCAAGCATGGTCAACGTTATCAAACATGACAGGATATGAAAGAAATATGTTGTTAGCGTTGTCATACCAGTGCCCTGGCTGATAAATAGTTTTTATACCAACCCGGGCCGATAACTAGATATCAGCCCGGGCCTATAAATAGTTAACAGCCCGGGCTGATATCACTTCATCCGGGTTCTTCACTCCGGATTTTGTTTTTATGTTTAGACGCTTCCTGGCAAAGACGATAACAAAAAAACAATAATTGTTAAATTAATCTATTTTTGTTTTGTTTTTCAAAATGTATGATAAATAGGTTATGATATGACTATTTTGATATCAGACCCTTTATCAGCCTTCGGGCTGATATCAAGGTATCGGGCTGAGAAAGGGTGTGACATTAAAATAGTCATGTAATAACCTCTAATTACTGCATTCGTGGAAAGAACACTAGGTGCCTCATCAGTAAAGGCTGTGTAAGGGAGGCGTGGATAATGCTACAGAACAAGGAGATATCTATTACCAGCTCATTCTAAAGTCCCTCCTATAACAATGCAAGTTTGATCAAATGAAGTTCGCTATAACAGCCGATGCAAAACACTTACTGTACTCCTTATTGTAGACGTCTTGATATGCCTATAGGTAAGTTAGTGATTGATCTAACAAAAAATAGATCCTAGAGATCGCAGTTATGTAAAATATGCCCTTCCACTGACAGTAAAGAAACTATTCTAGAGGAAAATAGTACATCCATGACTAGTCAAACAATGACGTCATTACTTGTTTTTGTACATTTTTTAATAACTATCACGTTGACATTGCCAATTATTTGTTTAATTTTAATTCGATGATCATTGATACTATATGAATGGTTATTTCAGGATTTTGAGCGACGTCATTACTTGGGCAATTTGTTGCAATTGACGGCAATATTCCTCTCTAACGATAATTCAACCGAGGACTGATTATATACTTATATTCAACAACAGTCCTCATGTTGTATGAAATAATGAAAAGATATGTATGTAATGTCCAGTTATCAATGATACATATCTTAGGCATACAGACATTTGAGATGAGATATTGACAGGGCAAACTGTTATGTTTTGTCCTACAGAATATCCCGTTATTAGTGATACATATCTTAGGAATACAGACATTTGAGATGAGATATTGACAAGGTAAACTGTTATGTTTTGTCCTACAGAATGTACCGTTATTAGTGATACATATCTTAGGCATACAGACAATTGAGATGAGATATTGACAGGGTAAACTGTTATGATTTGTCCTACAGAATGTCCCGTTATTAGTGATACATATCTTAGGCATACAGACATTTGAGATGAGATATTGATAGGGTAAACTGTTATGTTTTGTCCTACAGAATGTCCCGCAAGGCTGTTCGAGGGTACTTTTCTTATTACATTCTGCTATGAGTCCTGTGGACATGTAAGTATACTATGATGCAACAATCGATAAAATGTTCATAACAGTTGAAAACAGAAGATGTTATAACAGTAATATATATCATCAGGTTTGAAAGTGCAGGAGTATTTAACATCTTAAATTTAAACTAATATTTATTTCTGATTGTCTTAGATTGAAAGACAACTGCAGACATTTACAAGCCTATCAATGCCTATGGTGGATGCTTTTGACAGTTTCAAACTAACAGTAGAAACTTCAGCCGTAGATTCCAAACTAACAAAAGAAACTACAGCCGTAGATTCCAAGCCAACAGTAGAAACTACAGCCGTAGATTCCAAGCCAACAGAGGAAACTTCAGCCGTAGATTTCAAGCCAACAGAGGAAACTACACCCGTAGATTCCAAGCAAACAGAGGAAACTACAGCCGTAGATTCCAAGCCAACAGAGGAAACTACAGCCGTAGATTCCAACCCAACAGAGGAAAATACACCCGTAGATTCCAAGCCAACAGTAGAAACTACACCCGTAGATTCCAAGCCAACAGTAGAAACTACACCCGTAGATTCCAAGCTAACAGTAGAAACTACAGCTGCAGATTCCAAGCTAACAGAAGTAACTACACCCGTAGATTCCAAGCTAACAGTAGAAACTACACCCGTAGATTCCAAGCTAACAGTAGAAACTACACCCGTAGATTCCAAGCCAACAGAGGAAACTACAGCCGTAGATTCCAAGCCAACAGAGGAAACTTCAGTCGTAGATTCCAAGCCAACAAAGGAAACTTCAGCTGTAGATTCCAAGCAAACAAAGGAAACTTCAGCTGTAGATTCCAAGCTAACAGTAGAAACTACAGCCTTAGATTCCAAACCAACAGAGGAAACTTCAGCCGTAGATTCCAAGCCAACAGAGGAAACTACACCCGTAGATTCCAAGCCAACGGTAGAAACTACACCCGTAGATTCCAAGCCAACAGAGGAAACTACAGCCGTAGATTCCAAGCCAACAGAGGAAACTTCAGCTGTAGATTCCAAGCCAACAAAAGAAACTTCAGCTGTAGATTCCAAGCCAACAGAGGAAACTTCAGCCGTAGATTCCAAGCCAACAAAGGAAACTTCAGCTGTAGATTCCAAGCCAACAGAGGAAACTACAGCCGTAGATTCCAAGCCAACAGAGGAAACTTCAGCTGTAGATTCCAAGCTAACAGTAGAAACTACAGCTGTAGATTCCAAGCAAACAAAGGAAACTTCAGCCGTAGATTCCAAGCAAACAAAGGAAACTTCAGCTGTAGATTCCAAGACAACAGAGGAAACTACAGCCGTAGATTCCAATCTAACAGTAGACACTACAGCCGTGGACTCCAAGCCAACAGTAGAAACTACACCCGTAGATTCCAAGCTAACAGTGGAAACTACACCAAGAATTGAGATATATAAAGATGAGAAAGAGGAGGAAACGGCGGAGAAAGAGTAGATTCCAAGCCAACAGAGGAAACTTCAGCTGTAGATTCCAAGACAACAGAGGAAACTACAGCCGTAGATGCCAAGCCAACAGAGGAAACTTCAGCCGTAGATTCCAAGCCAACAGAGGTAACTTCAGCTGTAGATTCCAAGCTAACAGTAGCAACTACAGCTGTAGATTCCAAGCAAACAGAGGAAACTACAGCCGTAGATTCCAAGCAAACAGAGGAAACTTCAGTCGTAGATTCCAAGCCAACAGAGGAAACTACACCCGTAGATTCCAAGCCAACAGAGGAAACTTCAGTCGTATATTCCAAGCCAACAGAGGAAACTTCAGCCGTAGATTCCAAGCCAACAGAAGAAACTTCAGCCGTAGATTCCAAGCAAACAAAGGAAACTACCCCCGTAGATTCCAAGCCAACAGAGGAAACTATAGCCGTAGATTCCAAGCCAACAGAGGTAACTTCAGCTGTAGATTCCAAGCTAACAGAGGAAACTACAGCCGTAGATGCCAAGCCAACAGAGGAAACTTCAGCCGTAGATTCTAAGCCAACAGAGGAAACTACACCCGTAGATTCCAAGCCAACAGAGGAAACTACAGCCGTAGATGCCAAGCCAACAGAGGAAACTTCAGCTGTAGATTCCAAGCTAACAGAGGAAACTACAGCCGTAGATTCCAAGCCAACAGTAGAAACTACAGCCGTAGATTCCAAGCTAACAGTAGAAAATACACCAAGAATTGAGATATATAAAGATGAGAAAGAGGAGGAAACGGCGGAGAAAGAGTAGATTCCAAGCCAACAGAGGAAACTTCAGCTGTAGATTCCAAGACAACAGAGGAAACTACAGCCGTAGATTCCAAGCTAACAGTAGAAAATACACCAAGAATTGAGATATATAAAGATGAGAAAGAGGAGGAAACGGCGGAGAAAGAGTAGATTCCAAGCCAACAGAGGAAACTATAGCCGTAGATTCCAAGCCAACAGAGGTAACTTCAGCTGTAGATTCCAAGCTAACAGAGGAAACTACAGCCGTAGATTCCAAGCAAACAGAGGAAACTTCAGTCGTAGATTCCAAGCAAACAAAGGAAACTACACCCGTAGATTCCAAGCCAACGGTAGAAACTACACCCGTAGATTCCAAGCCAACGGTAGAAACTACCCCCGTAGATTCCAAGCCAACAGAGGAAACTTCAGCCGTAGATTCCAAGCCAACAGAGGTAACTTCAGCTGTAGATTCCAAGCTAACAGTAGAAACTACACCCGTAGATTCCAAGCTAACAGTAGAAACTACACCAAGAATTGAGATATATAAAGATGAGAAAGAGGAGGAAACGGCGGAGAAAGAGGAAAAGATGGGAGAGGTAAATCTGGAAGAGAAGAAGGAAAGGATGGGAAAAGAGGAAGAGAATGACAACACAAATGAAGATATACAGGATATAGAAGAGGAGAGAGAGGAGAAAACAGGTAAAGGACAGTTACAGGACAGTAAGGATAAGGAGACATTGTACGAATTTCTCAAATATTTAAGCACACCTATGGGGAATAAGGTGGTTACTAATAAGTGTAGTATTGAAACGAGCCTTGAGACGTTCATATCTGCGGAATGCTACCCGGAAAGATCACTACAGTGTAGGAAGTGTGGTGTCCCAAACTCGTCAGCATTACCAGGTAAGAACACACAGTGTCTGCTGTTGCTTTCAGTAAATCATGGTTTTCCCAAGTTACGGATTTTGATCTGTCATTGAAAAGCTTTATGCATCAGGAGGAGATAGTAATTAACGATTGCATTGTTAAGTATCCATCCATAATTAGTATTACATAGGAAAAACGCTTCAAGTATGGGTTTGTAAAGCTGCATTAATCTCATATATCTGTTTTTTATCCATTGTCATATTGGAGACGCAGACGTTCGATCATAGAATACAAAACTTATTAACTGTAGTTTGTAAACAGTCTTTTTCTGTTGCTGTAAACGTTTACTTGAATTTCTGTAATTTTGCTATGTTCACCGCTGTATTATCTAGGCTATCACCGCTGTATTATCTAGGCTATCACCACTGTATTATCTAGGCTATCACTGCTGTATTATCTAGGTTATCACCGCTGTATTATCTAGGCTATCACCGCTGTATTATCTAGGCTATCAAAGCTGTATTATCTAGGTTATCACCGCTGTATTATCTAGGCTATTACCGCTGTATTATCAAGGCTATCACCGCTGTATTATCTAGGCTATCACCGCTGTATTATCTAGGCTATCACCGCTGTATTATCTAGGCTATCACCGCTGTATTATCTAGGCTATCACCGCTGTATTATCTAGGCTATCACCGCTGTATTATCTAGGCTATCACCGCTGTATTATCTAGGCTATCACCGCTGTATTATCTAGGCTATCACCGCTGTATTATCTAGGCTATCACCGCTGTATTATCTAGGCTATCACCGCTGTATTATCTAGGCTATCACCGCTGTATTATCTAGGCTATCACCGCTGTATTATCTAGGCTATCACCGCTGTATTATCTAGGCTATCACCGCTGTATTATCTAGGCTATCACCGCTGTATTATCTAGGCTATCACCGCTGTATTATCTAGGCTATCACCGCTGTATTATCTAGGCTATCACCGCTGTATTATCTAGGCTATCACCGCTGTATTATCTAGGCTATCACCGCTGTATTATCTAGGCTATCACCGCTGTATTATCTAGGCTATCACCGCTGTATTATCTAGGCTATCACCGCTGTATTATCTAGGCTATCACCGCTGTATTATCTAGGCTATCACCGCTGTATTATCTAGGCTATCACCGCTGTATTATCTAGGCTATCACCGCTGTATTATCTAGGCTATCACCGCTGTATTATCTAGGCTATCACCGCTGTATTATCTAGGCTATCACCGCTGTATTATCTAGGCTATCACCGCTGTATTATCTAGGCTATCACCGCTGTATTATCTAGGCTATCACCGCTGTATTATCTAGGCTATCACCGCTGTATTATCTAGGCTATCACCGCTGTATTATCTAGGCTATCACCGCTGTATTATCTAGGCTATCACCGCTGTATTATCTAGGCTATCACCGCTGTATTATCTAGGCTATCACCGCTGTATTATCTAGGCTATCACCGCTGTATTATCTAGGCTATCACCGCTGTATTATCTAGGCTATCACCGCTGTATTATCTAGGCTATCACCGCTGTATTATCTAGGCTATCACCGCTGTATTATCTAGGCTATCACCGCTGTATTATCTAGGCTATCACCGCTGTATTATCTAGGCTATCACCGCTGTATTATCTAGGCTATCACCGCTGTATTATCTAGGCTATCACCGCTGTATTATCTAGGCTATCACCGCTGTATTATCTAGGCTATCACCGCTGTATTATCTAGGCTATCACCGCTGTATTATCTAGGCTATCACCGCTGTATTATCTAGGCTATCACCGCTGTATTATCTAGGCTATCACCGCTGTATTATCTAGGCTATAACCGCTGTATTATCTAGGCTATCACCGCTGTATTATCTAGGCTATCACCGCTGTATTATCTAGGCTATCACCGCTGTATTATCTAGGCTATCACCGCTGTATTATCTAGGCTATCACCGCTGTATTATCTAGGCTATCACCGCTGTATTATCTAGGCTATCACCGCTGTATTATCTAGGCTATCACCGCTGTATTATCTAGGCTATCACCGCTGTATTATCTAGGCTATCACCGCTGTATTATCTAGGCTATCACCGCTGTATTATCTAGGCTATCACCGCTGTATTATCTAGGCTATCACCGCTGTATTATCTAGGCTATCACCGCTGTATTATCTAGGCTATCACCGCTGTATTATCTAGGCTATCACCGCTGTATTATCTAGGCTATCACCGCTGTATTATCTAGGCTATCACCGCTGTATTATCTAGGCTATCACCGCTGTATTATCTAGGCTATCACCGCTGTATTATCTAGGCTATCACCGCTGTATTATCTAGGCTATCACCGCTGTATTATCTAGGCTATCACCGCTGTATTATCTAGACTAACATCAAGCGTAACTGTTAATACTTATTTCATCTTTGTATCAATTTTTCACATGACATCGAGCCTGACTCACCAGCCATCACTAACCGGTATTCCAAAAATTATGGCATCACTAATCCGATTGTCCATCCATCCTTTATTGAGTCATCCGAGTGGTTACTAACGCAGTGTTACCACTATCCAAAACACATCACTACTCCGTTAATCCAACTTTCTAGCAAGTACGCTACTACATGATGTATCCCACCTGTCCTACTATTCCATCTGCATATAGGGAAACACTTTTCTCTATCTAAAATAAATTTCCTAAAAGACTAACCGTGTCCCAGTCTTCCAAAAAATGTAACTTAAATCGTATGTGGCATTCACTATTTGACGCACATTCACTATTTGACGCACATTCACTATTTGACGCACATTCACTATTTGACGCACATGCACATTCACTAATGCAGATGCAATATATATATATATGTTATAATCATACATACGTAATTGTGTACATGGATTGCAGACAATAGTCAAACTACGAAACGGATCCTGATAGCAGACCCTCCACCTATACTTGTCCTACAACTAAACAGAGTTCAGCAGGTATGGGTTTCTACTATTAAATCACTGAACAGAGTTCGGCAGGGATGGGGTTTCTTCTATTAAATCACTGAACAGAGTTCGGCTGGTATGGGGTTTCTACTATTAAATCACTGAACAGAGTTCGGCTGGTATGGGGGTTCTACTATTAAATCACTGAACAAAGTTCGGCAGGTATGGGGGTTCTACTATTAAATCACTGAACAAAGTTCGGCAGGTATGGGGGTTCTACTATTAAATCACTGAACAAAGTTCGGCAGGGATGGGGTTTCTACTATTAAATCACTGAACAGAGGTCGGCAGGTATGGGGTTTCTACTATTAAATCACTGAACAGAGGTCGGCAGGTATGGGGTTTCTTCTATTAAATCACTGAACAGAGTTCGGCAGGGATGGGGTTTCTTCTATTAAATCACTGAACAGAGTTCGGCATGGTACGAGTTCCTACTACTTACTTACTGAACAGGGGTCGGCAGGGGTGGGCCGGGGTTCCTACTACTTACTAAATGAACAGCGGTCGGTAGGTGTGGGCCGGTTATCCTGCTATTTACTAACTGAACAGGGGTCGGCAGGTGTGGACCGGGGTTCCTACTACTTACTTACTGAACAGGAGTCGGCAGGTGTGGGCCGGTTATTCTGCTATTTACTAACTGAACAGGGGTCGGCAGGTGTGGGCCGGGGGTCCTACTACTTACTTACTGAACAGGGGTCGGTAGTTGTGTGCCGGGGTTCCTACTACTTTCTTACTGAACAGGGGTCGGCAGGTGTGGGCCGGTTATTCTGCTATTTACTAACTGAACAGGGGTCGGCAGGTAAAATCACTGAACAGAGTTCGGCAGGTATGGGATTTCTACTATTAAATCACTGAACAGAGTTAGGCATGGTACGAGTTCCTACTACTTACTTACTGAACAGGGGTCGGCAGGGGTGGGCCGGTTATCCTGCTATTTACTAACTGAACAGGAGTCGGCAGGTGTGGGCTGGGGTTCCTAATTCTCACTAACTGAACAGGAGTCGGCAGGTGTGGGCCGGTTATTCTGCTATTTACTAACTGAACAGGGGTCGGCAGGTGTGGACCGGGGTTCCTACTACTTACTTACTGAACAGGGGTCGGTAGTTGTGGGCCGGGGTTCCTACTACTTACTAACTGAACAGGGGTCGGCAGGTGTGGGCCGGGGTTCCTACTACTTACTTACTGAACAGGGGTCGGCAGGTGTGGGCCGGGGTTCCTACTACTTACTTACTGAACAGGGGTCGGCAGGTGTGGGCCGGGGTTCCTACTACTTACTTACTGAACAGGGGTCGGCAGGTGTGGGCCGGGGTTCCTACTACTTACTTACTGAACAGGGGTCGGCAGGTGTGGGCCGGGGTTCCTACTACTTACTTACTGAACAGGGGTCGGCAGGTGTGGGCTGGGGTTCCTACTACTTACTAACTGTACATAGGTCGGCAGGTGTGGGCCGGTTATCCTGCTATTTACTAACTGAACAGGGGTCGGTAGTTGTGGGCCAGTGTTCTTACTGTTTAGTCATTTACTGGAGCTTTTCTGATATGGAATCCTACTATTAACCCTTATGGCATGCGAATCCTTCTTTCGAATTTGGTTAAAACCTTTATCTCTACCGAACAGAAAAGTAACCTTGGGCACAAGTAAACTGATTGGTTGGGTAACAGTGGAGAAATTTGGTACATTTATCATCTATATACTACTTAATTCATTATCATCGATGTCAGTTGATAACGACTTGAGAAGAACTTGAGAACGGATTTCCCCACTCCCCTGCACTTGGGAACATATTTTCTAAAACAAAGAAAGTCTGCTCGCGCCAGATGACGTCCGAAACCGGAAATAGTGTCCACACAAAAGTCATCCGCGTCAGAATACAGTTCGTCATAAACAAATCAATACAAAGGTACGGGAGAATATTGTGAGGGTAACAACATCATTTCAGGTGTAAATGTGCATATGGAAAAGGCAATGATGATAGGATTGTTTTTAAAATATATATTTTTTCTACGTAGTTTTAAGCTTCATTGAATTCCTCGGCGCAAAACTATTTGTTTACGTTTGTCACTGCCGATCGTTGACCATTGAGCTTAGAGGTCATTCGGAAAATAATGGTGTTTAGCTGACTTTTTCAAATGGAGAAATATATAAGGTAGTAGTATATAGATGCTAAATAGTTTATCTTACATTATTTTCAGTGTTTGTCGTGAGAACAGTTTTCTCATCGCTCGCACGAAGACAAAATCTCGAGACCACCTACGGTGGCCTCTCGATTTTACACACGGGCTCGAGATGAGAACATTGTTTCATGACAACCCTGCAAATACAGTGTGATAATCTAAAATCATTTGCATATCGTTTCGTGACAATACGGGGTATACTTGTTTGTGCTTTGTTATTTCGCCTCTCGATCTTTGTGGTAATAACATAATTCCTACTTTCCTGTCTTGACCAGGTTGTTCGGAATGGTTTGGTGAAACTCGAGAAGGTCACGCACCAGATCAACTATCCTGAGACGCTAGACATATCTCCGTATTCATCCAAGTTCTGCACAGTAAGTAACTATAAGTATTGGGTTATTTGTGTGTGTACCTATCACTATGGAGATGTCTATTCTCTCAAAAGTTTTCTGGGAAAGCATGTGTTATGCTGCTAGTTTGGGGACTTTTTTGCAATAAACAGTGCTATTGTTACATATTTGTTTTCGGTTTTACTGTAATTGATAGAGATTTAGCATTATGGGGTTGAAGCTATAAATGTTTATTTTATGCAGTAGGAAAAAGTACAATTGTCACTAGTACGAAATGTCTTTTTGGAGTTTGGATACTGTCTTCTTTATCTTGAGAAACTTTTAGTTCGGTTCCATTTTTTTTTTATTAAAGAATTAAAGCTCTTTTAGCTGTTGAAATAAAATATAGTCATGTTTGTATAAGGTATATGAGTCGCTCTTTACAACAATGATAATTGATTGTCGCTTATTTGGAGTTAATTCCAAAACCGACCTTTTTCTGTGTTTGGTAGTTTAATTTATAATCGATGGAATTTAATGTGTCTAGGATGGCTGTTACAATGACAATTAAAAGTTAAAGTATGAACAAAAGTCAGAAATAAGTTCGTCCGATCCATCTTAAATGTCCGAAGGCTCGAAAATATCTGTTGAGATCTTCTGAGTCTTATTAAAACAGGATTGCCTTATACACTGCATGGCATGCCTCTTCTAATCAGGAAATCCAGTTTTAACACTGACTGGGCAGAACGTTGAGCTAATGACATATCTTTAACTGTTATCAGACAGAATATCAATGTTAAAAAGCCATGAATTGATCGGAAACCGGAGGTAAAGATGCCTTACTCACTGATAGGCACGTTACCTAAAAAAAATGTATGAACTTCATTTATTTAACAACAATTATGAAAAAAGTTAATTCAACTTATATAAATCACTCTTGTTGGCCCGGATGTTAGCGCGTGGGGGCTCTTAGTGTGGGAGGAAACCGGAGTACCCGAAGAAAACCCACGTTGTTGGGCAGGTGACCCCAACCTTTTCACGTCCGATCGGGGATCAACCCCGGCCGCCTTGGTGAAAAGCAAGTGCGCTATCCACTGCACCACCCGACCACCCGCACGCTAACTAGGAAATCACTAACTGGTTAATGTATTATTTAATAAATGAATGTCATTGACATTATGGATGTAGGTGAAGCATTCTCTTATTTCTTCCAAAATATTCGATCCAGTTACTGTCGTTATTGTGATCTTATCGTATGGTGCTTCAAATGGACGCCATGTTTATTCTGTTCGTGATGAACCATTTTATTGCTGATAACACTCAAATTATATGTCCACCAAGTAATGTAGGTTATTTCTAAACATTTTCTTCAGGTTGATAAGTATGGATTATGAAAAGTTCTTTTTATACAACCAATAACATTTTCTATGTGACGTTTCGATGACTAGTACGATGTGTACACTGTCACCTTCATCAGACAAATGACCAATGACGCATATGCACACAAAGGTGTAAAATGTGTACGAGTTGTTAACAAAAATTGATGGCGATTTGGCTACGCTGTAAAACTTTACACTGTACGCTGTACACATAGAAAATTGTATTGGTTGTGTAAAAAGAACTTTTCATAAATAATAATAAAGCAGTGTAGGGGTTACAGTTTTATATCATACCATTGCTAGACTATTCCAATGATGTATTTATTGGGGTTTTTTTACAAACAATTTTCTATCGCTATTTTTTTTGTCGACAGGGGAGAATAAACGCCCAATACCAGTTATATGCTGTGATAGTACACCGTGGTGGATTAGGCAGGGGTCACTACATAGCTTACATCAAAGTACCAGCTGACGGAACTCCGCAATCAAATCAGCACTCTGCATCTAGACAGGATATAGACTCGTTACTGACTAAATACGAAACAGATCCTGCTCTTCAAACTAACTATATTAACGTATGTGTGAAGGAGGCAAACGACACATCTGTAATTGAAAAAAACACATTGCAAAAGTCGTTCAAATGGTTCAAATTCAACGACAGCAAAGTTACGGAGTGTGAAACTCCTCCTCATGGAGACGATTCATTGAGTGACGCTTATATGTTATTTTACAATGAAGTCAAATAGAAACGCCAACATGTGAAACAAAGTATTACAATTCTTGTTTTGGCTGTGACTGATCCTTATACCGGTGTATCACCCTTGGCTTTGAAAACATGGCATGTGCTGGTCAATACTTTCAATATCGCAAGTCTGGAGCAGATACAAATAAATTAACAAATTACACAATACCAGTTTTATTATACATCAATATAACATCATACCATCAGAACAATTCTACGATAATGCAATACTAGCTACGCTATTCATTATGTTAAAGATGACTCTATTGTAACAACAACCACGGTTCGAACTCAAAATCGAGGAAAAATATAATTGAAATTGGCCGTTTAATTTGTATAAACGACAATTGAAAATATTTCCAAAACATAAATCAATATGGAAAATGTACATAAAATAGTTTGGTCCTAGGTGGGGATAAAACCGCCACCTGGATAATAATTAACAGGTAAGTACCGCAATACCAGATGGAGGAAGATGGGGAGGAGGCGGGTCAAAAATGATTGTTCTTTAAACAAACAAAACTGACCTTGACCAGTGTCCATCTTTGTGGTTGTAGGCGATGTCTGCAGCGGCTGTAGTAAGCTGATGCTACGCAATCGGTTTATATAACCAGATCAATGCGCGTGACCTTTTCACCTCCTGACCCACAACCCCCTCCACTGTTTACAAACATTGCGTAGGAACTATTTATATACTGAACACATAACATCAAGTGAATCAATCAATAACCACATGTATAAAATTTAACAAAATTTTATTTTAATTGTTTATTATACATGACTTCAGACAGGGCAAGCTTGTTGGACCAAACTGACCATAAATAACCAAACACATGATTGAATTGAAATTGGCCGTTTACTTTGTATAAACGACAATTGAAAATATTTCCAAAACATAAACCAATATGGAACATGTACATCAAATAGTTTGGTCCTAGGTGGGGATCAAACCGCCACTATGGTATCTGATAAATGTCACATTTTGTACATGCTCAGAAACCATCCCCCACCCGCTAAATACGAGTTATTACGTAAGCTCCAGGTGGCGCTACGCCACCTGTGCATCAGTTCTATTCTTGACTAGACAATAATATTACCTTGATATTAACTAGTGGGAATAATCCAAACCGCCTATTAACACATGGCACCAGGAGCCATGCTAAACAACCTTGCCATTGTTGTTTATATTTACGTTGCTACAAACTTCGTAGTTAGATACTAACGATATTACAGTCAATCAGAATACTGTACCTGATTAGTGATCTTTTTAATGAAAAAATATTCCAATAAAACATCAACGAAACAAAACTGATAAAAACATGAATATAACAATAAGGTAACAAAGGAAATCGACACATTATCATTTAATTTTGCAATACTGATTTAATATATGATTTGGATTGAAGTTTAAGGTAAAATTATGATATAAACATTTGGAATACTAGAACAGTGTAGAACATGTCTTTCACTTTAAACTTATTTTCACCTGATAAATGTATGTATTACTGCGATTCTTTGGTCCATATTCTATAGTTTATCATTTGTCAACAGAGACATGTTGTTACATCGATATATATAAATATATTAGTTAGCGTAAGTTATACAATATACATAATTAAAGTGATGTTAAGGCAGCTTCGGTCTTTGTTTGATCTCTAATCGTTAAAACATCCTTTCAGTTAATCACCTGTTATGTTTTTGTATAACTTTTATCGGTTGGGAATTATCATGTTAAATGCACTTGACATAAACATTTTGATTGTCAAAAGAAAAAGTCGCGAGAATTAAATTCCTGTATAATTTGGCAAAACAGAGAGTAAATTTAACAGTAAAGTCTTAGTGTATGTCTTAATAGAGCAGTATATAACCAATAGATAGGCTTAGTATAGCAGTAGACAACAAGTAGTTGATCCTTAATGTCTTAGAATATCGGTATATAACGTGGTCTATAAGCCACAGCTGAATTCAGCTATACTGGAGCACCACTTGACCAGTGCCCGTTTTAAGTAAATGTGACTGTTAGTTTTGCTGGTAGAGAGATTGTTTTATGCTTACACTATGTATCTGGACTTTCCTTGTTGATGCATCTTACCGATCATTTATCCATTCGTCGTTTACAGCCGAAGTTGCGTCAGCCTGAAATAAAACATTGTACGACCGTCACACTGATTTCCGCCTGTGAAATTCTAGTGTGTGGCATCATCACATACCTCTTCTGTGTGTCTGCAAGCACTATTGACCTGTGTGTTTGCTATTACTGTTGACCTGTGTGTCTGCAAGCAATATTGACCTGTGTGTCTGCTATTACTGTTGACCTGTGTGTCTGCAAGCGCACTGTTGACCTGTGTGTCTGCTATTACTGTTGACCTGTGTGTCTGTAAGCGCACTGTTGACCTGTATGTCTGCAATCCCTCGTGAACTTTATGTTTATGATTATTCCAAGATTTACAGCGGACATCATGGCACGCGACTCTTGCAGTGCAGACATCTTTCACCATTCCGGAGCACAATGTTTTTGAATGTGGAAATGACGCTGTTCCTTTTCGCTTTGTTGTCACTCAGATTAATTGAAATATTCTTGTTTGTATCTACGTTGACGATATGGTATGTGTTTCTTTCTTGACACAATACATGGCATAAGACTATAATCGTGAGCTTCGAGGCGTTGGTTGTTACAGTAGACAAACATCGAGGCAAAAAAATAATAATTGAAAGACAGTAGGCGTCCATCAGTTATGTACTCTTACAACATAGAACGTGCATAAAGGTATCTCTGAACCGGGGGTCACAGCAACAGAAGATGGCCAGAGTAACAGGGGCCATCAAGCTCTGACAGAACGTATCGGCCATATTCAGGTAGCTGATAAGAAAGTTGAGGTTATCAATTGATATGCCCAAGTTAACTTGAGCATAGGTTAAGGTAAGGATGAGAAGCGCGATGAAGTCTGCGATAGCTAGTCCAGTGTAAGCAAACATGCTCACGGATATGGCACGAATGACCTCTTTCTTTTGGTAAGTCTCAACAGCGTCTGAATGACTCACGCGTTTCATTATGTACAGCCTCAAGGTCAGAAGGATGCCGACCGTTACCATGACGACAGTAGGGAAAACGTGAGTGACCACAAACCGTCCTAGGTATACGTGTCTCTGGTAGTACTCGACACTTAAGACCATATCACCAGGGAACGGTATACAACACTCTCGTTCAGATTTCTCGTCTAATTTGGAGACCCAGGGGACAGGAATAAATCGTAATAGATACATAGCTGGTATGTATACGAGAACACCTGTAACACAACTCAACAAGCAGAACCAAATTGTCCTCCGGGAGGTCATCAGCACTTTTTCCTTCTTCGGAGCAAACATCATTATAAGTCCTTGTACAGCCAGAACGACTTTCAGCAAGGATAGCATAATGTTAATAACTGCTGGGGAGTCAATATTGGCTCTTGAGAAGGCTTCGCACCACTTGAACTCCAGATAATCGGTGTACATAGCATTGTTCCCTAAAAGTATTACACTTAAGGGAATACGGACGATGAGACCCAGTGACGTCAGGATCAGGATACAAGTGACGAGTCTTTGTACACCTATGTAATCCTTCTGGCGCCGGAACAGGATGATGATGGCGATGGTGAATATCGTCGAGGAGAAAGACAGTATAGGCAGCACATAAGCCATGCAGGTAGCAACTACTGGCGGTATGTTCTTATTCAAACGCAGTAAGAAAAAGTCAATGTCTGGGTTCGCCTGAGCGGTAGCCATATTGGTTTTTATCTGAGAACTTCAGTTCCTTCTGTGTCACAGCAGGGATCTGTTATTGGGGTTTATATATTACCTGTGGCTCCCCGCTGACGTTACTGATTGGCTGCCAGTAAAATCCTGGTATGCCAAGATAGCGATAATCATCTTATATTGTTTCACACCTATCTCTATTTTATAAAATGATTAAGTTTCACACAATCAGGTCTCTATGAGTGGAGTTAACGTAAGTGTAATGATGTGACAAAGAGTGTATACAGGTGTGAACTCTCCGTGAGAGTAGCCTCCTACATATTGTGATGCTATTATCTATTATTAAACGTTAACGATGATAGTAAACTAAAAAACGGCACACATACAGAACAAACTGTATACAATAAACAAACAAAATGTCGCATAAAGAACCACACTGATGCAAACACGAAAAAATTTAAGAGATGGGAAGAGGCATTAAGAAGGACAACAAAATCAAAGGGGTTGACTAAGAGCGACATGCAAATGAGATTTTATAATGAAACACTCAACGTTAAGCGTGCCTGTTACAATAGGTACCTAGTAAGGACCATCGTACGTGTCTGTTCCAGTTGGTACACAGTTATGAACAGTGTACGTGGCTGTTCCAGTTTGTACACAGTTATGAACAGCGTACGTGGCTGTTCCAGTAGGTACATACTTTTTCACAGCGTACGTGGCTGTTCCAGTTGGTACACAGTTATGAACAGCGTACGTGGCTGTTCCAGTGGGTACATACTTTTTCACAGCGTACGTGGCTGTTCCAGTTGGGACACAGTTATGAACAGTGTACGTGTCTGTTCCAGTTTGTACACAGTTATGAACAGCGTACGTGGCTGTTCCAGTAGGTACACAGTTATGAACAGTGTATGTGGCTGTTACAGTTGGTACACAGTTATGACCAGTGTACGTGGCTGTTCCAGTTGGTACACAGTTATGAACAGCGTACGTGGCTGTTCCAGTTTGTACACAGTTATGAACAGCGTACATGGCTGTTCCAGTAGGTACACAGTTATGAACAGTGTATGTGCCTGTTACAATAGGTACCTAGTAAGGAACATCGTACGTACATATGAGTCACGTGACAACAATGACCGCACGCTTTTAACTGCTCCAGGTAAATCTTGAGATTTATCATATTTTACTATAATGTGAAGACAAACTTGTATCATACAATGATCTACATCGATGTGAGCCTTGGAAATCCTTGATGAAATGACATTTATGCCGACCTAAAAGGTGTTTTGTGGCTATGTGTTTGAACTGCATACCTGCGTACAGGTGACCTACACGTACACGTACCGGCGAGCGGGGTGAGTGAGTACTTCTCCTTGTTTACAATATCAGCGCATATGTCGGATATTCCTAACGCAAAACGTTACAAAGTTCAAGCACACTTACGTCGACGTAGTTCTCTACCTGACATGTCTGTTATTTCTAGTGATTCTCAAAAGCCTACAATGTCCACCCCAGGAAACCCCCCATCGGAATCGTTCGTTATCCAGAGCCAGGGTCAAGTTATTAACTTAAACCAGCTCGTTCAAGCTACTATAACATCGCCAGGTTTTGCCAGCAGCATAGCCCCCTCCCTAGCTACGGCTCTTGGCCCGTCTATTAATCAGTTCATTATATCAGCTATGACTCCCTTCACAACTCAAATTTCGAAGTTAACCGAGGAAATGACTGCTCTCCAAAGTGACAATAAGGCTCTGAAGAGTACGGTAGAGCAGTTAGAATCTAAGGTAGATAATCTAGAATCCTCCCTTGAGGAGCTAGAGCAGTACGGGAGGAGGACTTCGTTACGTTTCCACGGAGTCCCAATGAAGCCAGAGGAGGCCCAAATGACCGACGACAAAGTAGTTGAGCTCTGTGTTACTAACCTTGGCATCCCCATCACCACAGAAGACATTAATAGGTCACATGTTATAGGTAAAGTGAGGAATGGTAAAGCTCAGATCATTTGTCGCCTGCGGAACTGGAAGGTCAAAAATTTAATTTTTCAGGCAAAAAGTAAATTGAAAGAATCCAGGCAAAACATTTTTATATCAGAGGACTTAACAGCTAATCGTCAGGCATTAATTAAAAGTCTAGGCAAGGCCAGAAAAGCAAAGAACATTTACTCTTACTGGACAAACGACGGACGTGTCTTCTATAAAGTTGCACAGGACTCGCCCAAAATACTCGTCAAGACACACAATGACATATCGGACCTTGTACCAGAGGGCCATTGAGTGACTGTCATGTTTACACAGTAAACACAGCCAAAAATGACTTGACATTCTGTACATAATGTCAGTTCATTAAAATAGTTATACATATATCATACAAAAAACCACCACCCAATCCATTTCCATCCATGGTTGGCATAATAAATATTACATGCATGCTACTAATGTATGTATTTAAATATGTATAAATAGGTGCACGCGTGTGAGCATATTTTGTACGTGTGTTTATGTGTGGATTACATACATATAGAAGCCTGTGTATAACCATAAGTGTATGTGTATATACTCTGTGTATGTTCGGGTGAGATATTTAATTTCATTTAATTTCATATACATGCACGAGTATTTAAATACTATATATAATATAATATATGTGAACGTTTACTTGTATGCATAGCAAATTAAATAGTACATGCATGCTGCTTATGTATGTATGTATGTATGTGTGTGTATATATATGTATGTGTATATTCGTGTATGTCCATGTACTTACTCCTTTCTGAAAGGCAAATCAGTTTTGAAAATAAATAACTTATACAGTGTATGTATAAATAGGTGTACGTGCATGTGTATTTGTAAAATGAATTATTTGTGTTTTTTCAAATTCATGCATGAGTCTTTCAATATTATGGGTTGTAAATACGTTGTTATATATACATGTATGTGTGTGTTTCATGTTTGTTCTAGTTGATAAGTTGCATGCGAATAATGAACACATCGACACTGGTAATGTGAATATTGTACAATAATGTACAATACAGTGTATGTATAAATAGGTGTACGTGCATGTGTATTTGTAAAATGAATTATTTGTGTTTTTTCAAATTCATGCATGAGTCTTTCAATATTATGGGTTGTAAATACGTTGTTATATATACATGTATGTGTGTGTTTCATGTTTGTTCTAGTTGATAAGTTGCATGCGAATAATGAACACATCGACACTGGTAATGTGAATATTGTACAATAATACATATCGTCATTGATAAATCCCATTTTTTTCGTATTTTTGTATTGCTAAAACCATGAAACCGCTGCTGAATCATCAGCCATGTTTACTCTTTAAATTCTTCTTTCTACTACTTCTCTGTTATCTCCCCTGTCAACTTTCTCTCTGTTTACCCTATCTTGACCTTAGATCGACTACTTGGCACGTGCAGTCATTCATGCGTACATACAAAGAAGTTCTTTTCTTTGACAGGTGTTACATGTATATGTTTTCTTTAGACGCTCCCGGGGGGAATCCTGTGCAATATGTTGTTTTTGATAATGGTTAATCGGTGATATGTCAGCAATATCGCACAGGATTTCAATCGGTTGCTT